>NC_134702.1:89697816-89805316 GCF_043290135.1 Rhipicephalus microplus | reverse complement strand
CCTGTATACTGGTTTGGTTAGACATGGGTATATGATATCATGTACCTACATAAAGATATGTGTTTTGCGCTTATTTATCCAGAATCTGCAGCGCGTCGGCTGGTACGGGACAGTGGCCAGCACATTGTTCTGCGTGTTCGTGAAGTTCGCCTGGTACACTAGCCCCGATCCAGTGCCAGTGGGTGTGGCGCTCTTAGCGGCTTTCTTGGACCGCATCCTGTGGACGCTCTTCCTCGCTTGGATCACGCTCACGTGCAGCACAGGCCGAGGCGGTAAGCCATCGAGGTTTTCATTCGTAATATATGCGAGAGAGAGAGAGAGAGAGAGAAAGGAAAGGCCGGGATGTTAACTAGATATTGGCATCTGCTTTGCAACCCAGCGCTGGGGGCGGGGAAATAGGGGCAAGAAAGACGGGGTAGATAGAGAGGGAAAAAAAAGTTATAGTAGAAGTATACCGGGTGGACAATCGATTTTCGCGAAGTAATCTATTACAAATTCACAATGTCGAATACACCACCCTTAACGTGGTAATACGCTTGGAAAGCGAAAAAACGCAAGAAGTGACAATGTGGGTGGCGACGACACTTTGCAGTTTCTGAACCAAACGCAATGACGTCGTAGACTTTTTACAGCATCTAATAGATCATACCTACTTGCTAATTAGTGAAAATGATGTATATCACACTGCGAGAGGGCCCTAAACACAGCATACCGAGCTTCCAGACATTAAGTTGGTGCCCAAATACGAAACATATTGCTTGAAATTCGTTACGCCATGATTGAAAAATTTGACTTGTATAATTAATAAAACTTTGACCTGTCTTTTATTCTGTATTAATAAGCACGCAATAACGAAATAATGAGAAACTGGGATTCTCAAATAATATTTATTCATTAAAGAGAAATCATTGAAGCACTTTAGTGTCCCGTGAAGTAGCAATATTCTAGTGTATTTTTCTTGTTTTTTTTTTCGTTTTATGCCATCGCCACCGCATATCAGGGGTTCATTGGCCTTGAGGACATTGCGTGGTGCCACTTACGTCGTGACGTCACTCATGGGATGCCGGTCTGTGTCGCGGGATGGAACACCGCATTTCCTGCACTTTCGCTGCCACGCTTTCGTACTGGGCGCCGCACGTGCTTCCCAATTGTTGTGGACCTTCTTTCTTGGAATATATCTTGAATTGATGATTGATTGACTTATGGAGTTGAACGTCCCAAAACTACCATATGATTATGAGAGACGCCGTAGTGGAGGGCTCAGGAAATTTCGACCACCTGGGGTTCTTTAAAGTGCACCCAAATCAGAGCATACGGGCCTACAACATTTCCGGTTCCATCGGAAATACAGCCGCCGCAGCCGGGATTTGCACCCACGACCTGCTGGTCAACAGCCACGTACCTTAGCCACTAGACCACCGCGGCGGGGCGGAATATATCTTGGAGTATATATTACAGCTGGCATACGTCTGGCTCTTGGGCCACGAACGCTACACCAGTAAGCTGAAGCTGCTTGCAGTGCACCGCGGTCGCGTCTTCGATTCCGGTCGCGCCGGTCACACTTTGGTGGAGGCTCGTGCACTGTGTGATGTGTGTGCACGTTAAAGAACAGCAGCTGGTCAAAATTTCTGCAGCCCTCAACTACGACGTCACTCAATCATGTTGTTGCGTGGCTTCACTGACATCAGTGTATAGTGGAGCATAATAAAAGGTGTCTAGTAGGAAGTTGGAGAAGTTGACTGTGCTGCACCGTGGCTTGCGACTCACGGTGTTATCGTTACGTAAAGATATATCTTTCTTTTGGGACGTTGAAGCCTAGATGTTACATTGTTATAATTAAAAGCTGCATTGCACGCAACCTATCACTGCCTATAAGGGGATAGTGTCTCCAGCTGGCGAAATTAAGCTTCACTCGCTGAGAACAGAATGCCGCGCACCGCGATTGCACCCGTATGCCGCGTTCCACAGCAACTTTTGCACACGTAGCAGGTGAGCAGCATCCCATTCGTGACGTCAAAACGATCGAGGCGGGGGCGCGGTGGAGACTGCGGTATCCCAAGGGATCCCCGCCGACCTCTTCTGAAATAGCGCAACCAATCTCTGCACTGTCCCCCCTCCACCTTTTTTCCACTTTTTTTGGGGAGAACTAAAGATATCATCATTACCACCAGTCTCCCTGCTTGAGGCCCTCGTGGACAATTGTCCGGCCTCTCCCCGTAACCAACTTTGCTTTAGCCAAGTACTAGCTGCCTCTCTATGATGTGTTCGCTCATCTTTCACCCATATGTGCACATCAAATGACATATCTACATTACCGACAAAACTGCGCAACAACAACAACAACTACAACAACAAAAACACTGTGTAAATAGTCGAAAGTTTTACGAGCAAGTGCAAGTGCCACATTTGTCAAATCCCTGTCGTGGAGTGCGTCAAAGCCTTCTTGGTTAACAATGTGAGTCATTCTATGGACGTGACACAGTGGAATAGCACCTGTTTACTTGCGCATACCCCACGTTCACAGAGCGAGATATAGCTGTAACTTTTCCGTAATGTGATTAAGAAGATCAAAACCACGTTATTCATTCCGGTGAAGCTACGTGGAACGTACATTTTCACCCTATTCTTCAATGGCAGTGTAGCACGTTAAGCATACGACGCAGGGGTCCTTGCGCCATCGCAGGAGTCTGAAACACGCAGCTCGTGGACTTTTCGCAAGCAGACCGCCTCGCACATATCTTTCAGTCATGCCATATTTTTGGGGGGCGAAGCTCCTTAAAGCGTGGGTCGTGCGTCTCCTGTATGCAGAAGCCACCTCTCATTTTAGTTCTTAGAATGTCGGGTGGATGGCGGTACTTGTATATGATGATAGTATGAAGAAAGGATGCGAGATGGCGGCACTTGGAGTGTTCACTAGATGGATGGACGGGTGGACAGACATACAGACAGACGGACATGCGGACAGACAGACAGACAGACAGACAGACGGACGGACGGACGGACGGACGTACGGACGGACAAATCGCTGGACGGATGCGGCCAACGGATAAATCACGGTTTGTTTATGAAACCCTTCGAAACTTCGCCCCACACATAATCATTCACTCCGTGGGCTGTGATTTTTTTACTAACAAATATGCCCATGAACTGCTGAGACATTATTGGTCACAAGCATTCTTCACGCGAGGCAACCCATGTGATAACCATGTGTTGAAAGAAAACTACGGAACGTAAACCCTATCTTAAGTGCTTCGCGTATATGAAGTCTGACGTTTTTTTTTCAAATACTACTTCCCTTATTGCATGTCTTTGTTCTCTTTCTTCCTGGTTATTATTTATATATGCAATGCGGGATTAATTAACCTTTAGTTGATAGTCGGCGCTTGTCCTTGTCTTTTTCCCGTCCCTGTTTTCTACCACGTGGTACTCTTAGATCATGTATCACCAACTGGCCCAATCGTCCACCTTGATTGCCTATCTTGAGAATCGGCGTCTAGATTTAAGTCATTTTGCCAATCGGTATACTTATGCTTTGCGTCTTGACTCCAAGCAATCTTCAGAAATGAACCATCATTGATCGATGATAAAAGCCTTCATACGGCAACGTTAGCTGACAGAGTTCACCCCCCCCCCCTCACCTCGTTTGAACCTTGTACACTGCCATGGCCCTCACAGAACTTCATGTAATGACTGCGGCCTACTGGCTAACGTAAGCATGAGACATCTGCACTATAGGGTGATAAAGCTAAGGGCAAGGGCACAAGTTCGAACGCCGGCAAAATCGGTCGCGTCTCAATGGGGGCGAACTCAACAAACGGTCTTCGCTTCGCTTCTACTTGCTCATCAAAAGAACCCAGCGAGCTCGATGTTACCTTTTCATTCAGCCGCCGAGTCTTATTAGAATGTGAAGCTCCGTAACCTGATCTTCTTTCTTATCACAGGTTCCCGGATACCAGTTGTTGGGGTCAGCGAGGTTCTTTTTCTGTGTAAGCGGTGCAACCTTTCCAGAATCCGGCTGTAACGTTTAACGTTTTTCTGTTAACTTTCCTCTGTTAATCCTTCGTTGCAGCACCTATGCCTGTTGGTGAGTGCATCCTACAATTTAATGCAGGCTGCATGGTGGTGGTCATTTAGTTTTCTCACCCGATGTGTCGCCATCTCCCATTAGCAAGTTAGTTCGTCTCACTTGGGTATGTAAAGATGACGCTGAAAACATCGGAGGGGGTCTAGCGGCAGAATATTTATGCATTTTTGTTTCAAAACGCGCTTAACAGAGCCACGTAGATGCAATACTTTGTAAATATCTAGCGTTAATATGATGTAAAACAGCCAAGGGCTAAAGTCAAGCGCTGATAGCACGGTAAACACATATATACTTCACACAAGTTAAAAACTTCTGGATAATGTTGTTCGTATTGTCATACGTTTGTGACGCTCAGGAAGGTTAATTTGAGCAGCTAAATATGAAAAATATTTTTTGGCAAACCCGTCTTGACCCGAATAAGAGACACTAATTAATAGCGCCGAGCCCGATCGTCGCTCGTGCTCTGCAGGTTGGTGAACACATTAGCCCTTATATACCATACAACCAGCAGAAATCTGAACGCTATCATTAAGGGCCGCGATAGTTCCAGAATGAGCATGACTCGTCGCGTCGAGTGCGCAATCTTATCGGAACAGTCGGCAACAATCGGGAAGGTTTGTAGAGATTTCGACGCTTCCACCGCTTAGCGGTGGTCACGCATGTAATAGATGTGTACATGAAAATACAAGAACAAATGTGTACAGCATCATCTCATCCAGTTCATGTGGCGAATCCATTGGGAGGGAAGAAAGGAAGCAACAAAAGGGAGAAGGCAGGAAGGCATCCGGTTGGCTACTCCACATTGTGGGATTAGGGAAGGGGACAAGAAAGATGAGAAAGAGGAAGTACAGGAGTAGAGTGAAGGACTTGGAGTGAGAGGCAGAAGATGAAGAGCATGACTACTCGATCTTCCACTGGAGTGGGGCACACTACTGAAGAGCAGATGAAAGGGTGCTGACGAGGGGGGGGGGGGTGGAGAATTGTACCGTGTGATTGAAACATCCTGAATACCGGCATGATCATGCCGGGCAGCAGCAAAGTACGCGTGATAACTGTCAGCTTCTTGATCGCCATTACGCTGATTCGCACTTGCGCAACGACGCCTCCAGGAAACATAGCTGGGTATACACTTCGTAGGCGCCATTTTCGCTACCCGCACAAACGGCGCAGCTGTATACGGCCATCATCAGTGCTTTCAAACAACCAGTGGCTGTTTATGTTGCCGCCGCGCTCGCCAGCTGCCGCAAAATTAAAACAAATGCGGATAATGTGAGGTTTAAAAGTCACATGACTCTTCCGTGTGCTTACGACCTGCTTCCTAGTGCTCTTGGCGCCGCCAAAGCACTCTCGTTCTACCCTGGATGAGTGTGCTCATACTCCTGTTTGACCCCTGAAATACGCCGTCTTTGAACAAAGTACTTTCAGTGTGGTTTTCAGTGCTCCTGCTCTCCCAATAGAATTCTCGTATAGTGTCACCCCGGTCATCGTGGCCCAGAACTAATGGTGAAATATTTAACATCCGTGTAGTTAGACTTAGGTGCGCGTCAAAAATACCTGATGGTTACACTTTTGGAAACTATCCAAAATCTTTCATAGTCTTATCATAGCTTTAGGGCGTAACACACCAACAGTATTATATTCAGAGCCTCGTTTACAGGACCTTTTGCTTTATGAAAATATTGCTTGGGTAGTCATAAGAGCCCAGAAAATATTTCCGTAATGCTGGCCAAGAAATTCACCGAAAAACAGCCTCAAATGACCGATTCTCTTGTTAAGAATACTTCGTAGTAAAATGAATCTTGGTTGCACATTGCTCGTGAGCACTGTATTCAGATTCTATACTGGTGTGACTTACATACGACTGGCAGTAATTAAACAGCCGCTGAACACATTTTCGTGATTGTTATAATCACCACGACCTACTCGAGAGCGCTCAATGGCCGCTCTCACTTTTTGGTTGCGGGCGCACGACTGAGATCCAGCAAGACTTAGGTCGCGCTATCTTTCTCGTTTTCTACAAGAAAGGGGACAAGCTGAACATACAGCGGAAGCTCGCTGTCTTTCCCCAAAACGAACGGAAGTAGTCGCTTTATTTAGCACGCTCACATAGAGTGATAAAGACGATCCAAATGCATGTCATGCACGCACCCATTTTCTCCGTCGTAAATTTTTTATACTTGGTCTGTATACGCGATGAACAAATGAAACACTTCGTGTGCGAACAGGTTACCAATGATTGCATTGCCTTGCTGAAAGCTCATGAACTCCATTTCATTGTTGTTCACGTCTGCAGGGGCCTTAACAAAGCTTCTGTCGTGGAACGCCTACGTGCCCCTGAGTAAGCTCTCCTTCGGCGTGTACCTCATTCACGTGCCTTTCCTACACCTCTGGTTTTACTCGTCCAGAGAGCGAAGGTACTGGTCGGTGTTCAATCAGGTGAATAACGTCTTTCATATTGGAATTATTCGGGGTTTGGTGAAAGAGGGGAGTCTTGAGCGAGTAATACACTTTTTTCTAAACTGTAGCTTTAACATGAGGCTAGGACATAATTTTTTTTTGGTGCGCACAGTCCGTCATTTGCGATCTCAGACCGGAAATTAGGCTGTGTGGCTTGTCGTCGCACTTTTGTAGACGTGGTGGTGGATTTGATGCCTAAAGGGGAGAACTGCGAAACGCTCAGAAACAATAGCCTGGGCGCCCGTTAATAAAATATCACAGATAGGCAATATTTACCTGCCGTCCATTTTGCGGTGCATCTATCGTGAATTTATTTTATGGGTGCAAAATAAAATATAAAAGTGAAATGCCGAAAGGCAACGTTTACCTCTGTATTAATGACTTATTCCGTTTGCATTGTTGACTATAATGATTGCTAATCAAGTTTTGTTAGTACTTATTGTGTTTATATTAAGTTAATTTTTGACGAACGTAACTGGCCACATATTGCTCGATTGTTGAATATCATGTTTCATGTGAGCCGTGTGCATGTGTGCCGCAGGTATGTGCAGTGCCAACAGAAAAAAAATTGATTGTTTCGCACTCGCCGCAATGCGAATAGACGGCGCTGACTTACTCGCCCATGTTTAAATGCACCTATATACCCTATAAACTGTATGGAGAAATGCCCGCCACTGTAGCTCAGTGGCAGAGCATCGGACGCGTTTTTCGAAGGTCGCAGCTGCGGATCCGGCCGGTGGCAAGTTATCTTTTCGTGGGCTTTTATTTCTTCAAATTAACAGTGGAATTATTTCTAATAACAATACCTGTAAACCCATCGGTATGACTGTCTGTTAGTTCTCATTAATAGTTTCTCTAACAAAGAAACGGGCCCGAGAATTCACACTTCTTCCCTTCATTGTGAGTTACCAGCAATTTGTGTGTTTTGCGCTGATAAAACTAGTGACTTCAACAACACAGAGATGCAGTTTGAATGGCTCCTCGGGCCACGGAGAGGTGAATAAAGATGAATATTTCCCATCCTAACAAAAGAAAAAAATGAATATATAGCTTTGTGAGAGCTTTATGAGGCAGCCTCAGCTGTGGTAAAATATAGAATCGGAAAAGGCTCCTCACACTTAAGGATCGTTAAAGACAAATAAAAGACATCGATTGCGTTGCGAGTAAAAAATGAATTACTCTTAACACAGATATTGCGTAATTTTAACACAAAAGTGTTTTATGCGGGGGACCACCCCAACTCCGATGACGTATTTCCATCACAGAAGTGACGTTTAAAAATATACTAAAAGATCGCAAAGGAAAAAAAAACTAAACAAAACCAGGAGGCAAGAGTTTGTCGCGCGGTATAGAACCAGCAGCCTCTCGATTCTCAGCGCGCGGTGCTTACCACAACGCCACGGAGCGTACGTTGTATGAGCGCTGAGGGAAAGCCTTTTATACACGCCTTACAACATTTCACAGTCCTCGAAGCTTCAAAACATTAGCGCGTTTTCGTTTTCAGTGGCGAGATGGTGCGACGGTCTAGCGTTAGGCGCGCTCTAAATAAAGTTCGTCGTCACCACGAAGCGTCACCTCCAGGGAGCGTGGTCTCCTGTGCGCGCTTATCAGACTCTTAATTCGGGAGAGAACGAAGGGCACTTCACACGCTGTGTGGCCACGTTTACGAAAGCAGCGCGCTGCTAACACACGACAAAGGATAATTGTGACAGCTGTTTGCGCTTGTCCTGTGTATACTTGGGCACCCGTTTCGTGCGCCTTTCTGTCTGTTTGAACTGCACGCTTGAAGTGTCAAGCTGAGACAGCTGTTAGCCTGTGTTCGTCCTGTGCATACTAATTTCGTGCATGCTTTTGCATGAGGTGTGCGCTGCAAGTTTCGAGATGCTGGCCATTCTTAACATGACCTTGCAATTTGTTGCTGTTGCTGAAATAAATACAATAAACGCACAACTACCTCTATAAAGACACATTTTACTTTCTTCTTTTAACTACTTATATACAAGAGGATCAGCCTTGTTTTTTTTTATTTAAGAAACGTTATTCTCCTCAAACTTTAAGTTAGCATGATCACTTACGTCGCAATAACAACTTGGAATATATGTCAGCTTTACTCCAGTATAGAAGGCAGTCCAGATACTTCATGCCAGTTTCGTGGCTCTAAAGCTAGCCTTATGAAGGCATGTAGTCGTAAGGCTAAACAAATATCGCATCGGACCATTTAGAATACCTTTTAAAAAGAATTTATATTTTGTCGTTTCCACTGATTTTAACCACAAGCATTGCTTTTTGGTTGGTGATGAACGCTCATTCTACGTATCTCACTTCTGTTTCAGATCACGCTGCTCTTCGCACTGCTCGTCTGGAGCTTCCTACTTTCCTATTTAGCTTTCCTCGTTTGCGAGGCTCCGACTGCTGCACTGGACAAGCTGATATTCACAAAGCTGACTGGAGGAAGCGGCAAAAAACAGGCAACAATCAGCAAAGAACCAACCAACCATGTGAAGACGCAACCTGAAAATAATTACATCGATAGTTGTGACGTCAAGACGCAGAAAAACGGAGATGATTGCTTCGTTTCTCGCTGCTGAGCTTTCACCAAGAATGAGACGCCATTCAGGTTTCTCTAGTTACACGGAAGCTGCGGTTTCTGCGCGAATCAATCTTGAGAAATGATTAACGTATGGTGTTCCACATGGTAACATGTTTCAACAATGAACGTACGTTCTATCGTCGGCTGGTTATTATCTCTGTAGGGAAGCTGTACCAACTTACAAGGCACTTTTCCCCCACTGCTAAAATGGACGCACTGAGGTTACGTGTTCGCGGCGAATGTTGCTTGCAGCACAGCGATCAATGTTTTCGGTTGGTGTGGATGGTTAGGCCTATGTAAAAGCCAGTACTGCATTCTTGAAACAGCTCGCAACTGTCTCACGCAATTCATCGCGACCACTTTGAAGCTTTGTACAAAGGGGATGGACTTGCCCAGCACATTGAGATTTCTCTGCTACTGTCGTCAATAAATTGAGGCAGGAACTCCCTAATGGTGCTTTTCACAGATTGGGTGAGCATTACGAGGAGTTTCAGAAAGTTTTTACGAAGCAATGACGCACTACAACGGAATTGCATGCTGTATTGTTTTGTACACGTGAAGTGGCGGTGTTTGTTCAGTGCTTACTTTTCATATCCGCCAAATTATTGACATAATTTTTTCCGAAGAAGTTAAGAGGCTTGCTCTTTTTCAGCGCTGGCTGCTTGATAAGATATTTTTGGCAGCAATAGTTTCCCGCCTTTTTTCCACCAAGAGTGTGACGTAGTTTCTTGTTTCATACACTGTATCTCGGTTGCTTCTGTTGGCGTCTCATAAATACGGGGAGTCGTATCTACAACGGCAATACGCTAGAACAATTAAGTGCCCAGTCTGTGAATTTGAACAACTCCGAATGTGGAGCTGTCCCGTTCAGCTGCGCATAACATGTTGTTTTTTTGGCGAACTGATATAATGCAACTACCCAGACTATCAGCTGATTCCTGAATCCGCGCAATGACTCCTCCCCCCTCTTGCTATCTATTCGAGGGGAACAAAACACTCGCACAATGTGAACGCGATTTCTTTATTTGTTTCCTTATTTACTTCTTTCTTTCTTTCCTTTGTGTTTCTTCTTTGACTCAATCCTTCCATCCAGTCAACCCACCTATCCACCCTGTTCCCACTTCCTCCCCTCTTCTTGTTGCATTTGCTTCTTTTCTTGTACTGGCTCTGGTATGTTCCTAGAAGTAGATGATGAGCGAAGGGTATTCGATGATTCTTGTGATGATCTCCAGGTCATCACGCTCCTCTTCTGATGCACGGAGGATGCACCCAGGAGATTTACAAAAAGGGAGAGCTTAACCTTTCCTCCTATTCATTGGTTGAAAATGACTGCAAAGCAAAAGCTAGCTTTTTCTCAGTCGACTGTTTTGCCCCTTTTACCTTTTCCTCTCCCAATTTTTTCAGTGGCACATACCTTGAAAGCAAATGAAAAAAGTATGACTCGGCAAACAGATTCCCTCTGGATATATACACGAATAAATCTGAGCCGGGCACCTTTCCCGGAGAGTTGGCCACCTTTCCCAGGTGGATGGCGACAACTTTCGGCAGTGTGGCCTGTGTGCCAGCTTCTCCGCAGGGCATGATTGCTAGTTGCGTTGGAAAAAAAAATACGCTTTTCTGCTACCTGAACGTAGCATACTCAGTGACTCTAGTTGCCCTAGCTGGCAGTACGGGACCGAGATCTGATATGATTTCACTTGTAAAAGAAGGAAGAAGCTGAACATTGGATGCAGGTTGGTTTTCATTTGATTCTACGAAAAGAGTCGTCATCGTATCAGTGACGTAGGTATCAAGCTGAGTGGTGAATAGACACCACTAAATATTTTTACAAAATAGGAAATGAATACTGACGAGATATCGTATAATCTAGGAAGGAAATGCGTTGTCTTCTTGAAACTTGAAAATAAAATCATCGGTGATATACTAATAACAATAAGAACAATGGACAGTCAGCGTTACTGCAATAAGTAGAGCAAAAAGGCAGTCCTATGACACACCGGTTTAGTGGATATCAAGCGACTTCTATAAGTTTGTGCAATTGTTTGGTTAAAAAAAATGTCGTATCTGGACCTTTAGAATACCTGCTCAGAAAACTTGTTGCCAGTCACGTTTCTGCTAATTTTAGTCTCTTGCAATTTACCTTCTTTGTTGCGATCAATGCTCTTTCGTCTTTTTTTCCTCTCTTCTCTTTCACATCACACGGCGCTATATATTGCTCTTTTGGAGCTTCCTACTTTCCTATTTGGTGTTCTTCGTTTGCGAGGCTCCGACTTCTGCTCTAGACAAGCAGCCCGGGTGATACAGAAACTACAAACGATCAAATCAATAGTAGTGATGTCAAGGAATGGAAGAGCGCCGAAGAGTGCGTAGCTTCTTGCTGCTCAACTTACATAAGGCACGAAACGTGACGTCACTGCCTACATTCGCAGAGGAGTGGTGATTTACGTGCGGATGAACAATAAGGAAGGAAAAAAGCAGGCTCTTTCACACGGCAACGAAATGAAACGGCGAATGTCATCGTCGGCTGTTCAGTTTCTCTGCAGAAGAGGTACGAAAACCTACAGGATATCTTTTCTGCATCAAGAAAACTCTCGGACAGTGGCTGTCTGGCCCGTACTCGCAGTGATCGTTACATGCAGTGCCACGATTCACGTGTTTAGCAAAGGTGGAGAGTTAGGCTTTTGCTAAAGCTGGTGCTGAATTCTTAAAGCCGTTCACCATAGCACATGGCAGTACAGCATAGACACTTTGTAGTTATGTAGTACATAGGTTGCGGACTTCACCTGCGCCGTCGTTTGGTCCCTGCTGTGACCAATAAACTGATGCAGGAGCTTCTTAGCGAGGCTTTTGTAATATTGTTTGCGATAATTACACATAATGTCTACAATTGTTTTACCAACCACTGACGGTGCGACGTTATTGATTTTTTTTGCAAACGCTATATGCATTAGTCACATGTTGCGTGGATTCTCTAGTGGCTGACTTTACATCTGTGTCGAGTGTATGGTATGTTTGCTTTTTAATTTGCTGCAGAAATGCAGAGACCTGCTGGTTTACCGGGGTCACTCCTATATATGTAAAAGAAAAAACTTGTGGCAGCAGTAGTCATGGCTTCTTTTGCAACCAGATGGGCAATTAAATTAGTTGATTCCTCAACTGTAGCCCAGTTGCTTATGTCGACATCTTCTCAACATAGAGTCGTATGTACAAGTTCAGTACACTCAAGACATCAGGAACCACACTTGCTTATTTCCACGGTTTCTAACGAGCACATATCAATAAGAAGATGTAGATCGTTTATCTTCGTTTAGGTTCTCCAGAACAACTATAGGTTTCTCCACTGGAGCACGGAAGATGTTTCGAGAAGTATGAAAGTATTATAGAAAGAAATAGCTTGCATCGCTTAGGCATTTGCTCGAGACGACTGAATGGCTAAATCTATCTTTTTTTCGATGTATTGTACTGACCGCCACTCCCAAATGCTTTCCACATCGAAGGTTGTACTGCACTGCCTCCACTGTCAGACGAATTTGGAGCTTTCAGTTCCATGCGCGGATTTGCAGCGCCTGTGAGATCGGGGAAGATGTCACAGTGTGACACGACGTAATGGGGATAATGAACACCAGCAGATAATGAAGTGCAGAAAGGCTCTGGACGCGTTAAATGCCCTGTTTTTAAGTGTTTTGCAGTAGTAACGAGGCCAACATTAAGTTTTCAGCATCATCACTAATTACAGCAAGAAAGCAAAGTCTGGCGGAGTTGTTACCTCTCCATCCGCTTACCTTTCTTCATATTTATATTGCAACTAATACTCTTATATCTGAAGAATTGACATCCCATGTACATCCTTCAGCGTCATTTTAGGCAGGTTTTATTAAAGCTCTGGTACAGAAAAAAAATACGCTCCCATAATTTCTTTCCTTTATTTATCCATAGTGAGGGTTTCGTTCCAACACACTTTTCTTCAGGTAGTACGCAAGAACCTATTTCTCAGTTGTCCCTTCATATATAAATAGATCACCTGCTACCTGACGCCATCTAGCAAAGCAGTCTTCCACAATTGCCGTCATGGCTACGAGTGGCGCTGACTAACACTCCTAGGCGTTCGTGCATATAAATATCCAACAAAGTGGACCACCGCGGCCGTAGCCTAATTGATACAGAATTAAACAAGTCATTTGGTAGCTGAAGGTTAACTACCTGGCGGTGAGATGTTCTTCGTAGCCTTTACTTTCTTCACGTATATCACGACCTGTGACATCATTATGACGTTGAAAGGTGGTATAATATGATTATTTATTGCGTTACTCCATTTCACACCCGTGACGCGGACGGCAGCTTTTTGCACCTAATGAAGCATACGAGGTTTTCAACTGAATAAAAGCTGGTCGGGGAAATATCACATGTTGTCCCTGACATTGTGGCTTTCATGTGACACCTTTCGCCAATGCAGTACACGTTTTTAAATAAAACACTTTGAACACATCCATCCCAGCGAGGTTCCCGCACGATCGTTTTGTAGCCTTCGCGTTGCTCTTGCGTCCGCGCTCTGCCGGATGCAGGTGTCCAGCACCTGTAGCGGCATGTGCCATGGTGATGCCATATACTTACTTGCACTATATAAGTGTGTGACAGAAGGCTTGTCGCTTTAGCGATGTGTTGTATGTGCTAGACGGTCATTTCAATTCTCCCACTCTCATTCGTCCCACGCTTGCTTACTAGGTCCGCGATTGTTGAAGCTGCAAAAGCCTTGTATTCACCTGGATGCTACCGGTGAGTGGTATTTAAATACGTCTTGAAATGCCAAAAATGAAGCAGCTTATGTGATTAAAAAGATCATTACGCTTCTCAGCAGTAAGTCTATTACAAAAAAAACTTTAATGTTTCTTTACAACTCAAGTTTGATAAAAAGCAAAAAGTGTCTGTCTCTGTATATTTACGCCTAGAAGAATGTTAGTACCACAGAATGTATACGTTAACATGAACAATGCGATGAGCCTACGACCAAGCACGAGCAATGATTGATTCCTTTTTTCATTAAATATACTTGTCCTCCACTAACATTCACTCGCATCTTAATTGTGGAGGTAGTGGTTGAAGTAAAGCATTTCGTATGTTGTGTTTACTTGTGTATTACCAAAGGGTGGAGCCCTCATTCTAGGGGTGCTATGCGGGATGGCCCTAGTTCGGTGGAACTCCGAATCTTTCCGATTAATTCTAGCGACATCCCCTTTTGAAATCATGCATGCTATGAAAAGCTCAAGTCTACCGCTCATCGCGCGCTTCGTTTCATCGATTACGATGAAGCGTGGCTTTATGCCAAGGGTGATCGACAAAGTTTGGCGGTGTCTTCAAACCACAGGAGTCTTTTTCATTTGTTTGTCGTTTTATTGAGTGCAGAGGTGCAGCCATGCAATACACGTGTCCGAAACACTTGTTAACAATAATTTAGAGGTACATGCAGTTTCAATTCACTCTCAACTGTTTAATGTCTGCACCAAGTATAGGAATGTTCAGCACAGTGATTCTCGAATGAAATTAGTTACGGCTGAGCGCCCTAAACCACCGGGGCTGGAGCTGTTCGCTGAGGCCCCATGTATGATAATCATGATCAGATTGTACCGAGGAGGTTTATAAAAAAAACTCATTGGCTTGTACATCCTAGTGCGTTGCACGGCTGGCCTCCGCTTTCTTCATCGTCTTCTTCGTGATCTGCCCGCTCCCCAAGCACGCGAACTCGGCTGATTACCTAAATGGCTCAGTGGTTGCAAAAGAAGTCGGGACATGATATGACCAAACTAATGAAGCCACGTCATAAAAAATGCTGTGCTGTTGGCAAGCCACAGCTTACTAAGGCCACGCTAACAAAGCCGTGAAGAGCCAAGGCTGTGCTAAATAATACCACAATAAATAATGCGCCACCAATCATTGAGAAGAAAATAGTTCACTCACTGACAGTATGCAGACTAAAATCATAATATACAGAACTGTCCTAATTATAGCTTCACAGTAATGAAGAGCTTACTAATTAAGCCCGAGTTATTTATTCCTGCCTGCCACTTAAGAAAGATCTATTGAATAGGGTGTTAGTTATGGACTAGTAAAGAGCAATACTGAAACCATGTCAGGCCGTCCTTGCCATGCCGAAAAGCCGTTATCACCAAGCAAAGCCTGTGAGTGACGTGAGTCATCAATGACCTTATTCGCACAGACTATATGGATATGGACACGAAGAAACAAATGTAGATAATATGTGTGGTTTAACGTCCCAAAACCACCACATTATTATGAATTTATGAGAGACACCGTAGTAGAGGACACCGGAAATTTCGACCACCTGGAGTTCTTTAACCTGCACCCGAATCTGAGCACATGGGACTACAACATTTTTACCTCCATCGTAAATGCAGCCACCGCAGCTGGGATCCGATCCCGCGACCTACGAATCAGCAGCCGAGTACCTTGGCTACTAGACTACCACAGCGGGGCGAAGAAATAAATGCGATAGCATGACGTGGCTACAGGATGTCACACTTAGCTTTATCGCTTTCACGACGTACCACTCACAGCCGTCGAGCAAAAGACCCTGGTGGCATTTGGGGCGAGAAATGTTACCAATTAAGTGTTTGTGAGACAACATTTCCACCGATTCGTTTAGAAAAACACTCAGACGTGTGATGTAAGTAGCATTATCCGGTCCATTTATTTACCTGTAATATTCGATAGATACAGAAGAAGCTGTACGAGAATGCTGCATGTGTGCCCGTGTAGCCCTACGAGTGTGGAAATTTCTTTGCTGCATGTGCAAAGAAAAAAAAAACTTGTCTGAAAGAACACAATCGTCTACGAACACTCCTGGTGGAGGCGCCATTCTCTGTTGGCAAAAATGGCGCCCACTGGTGAAATGTCGACTGTCGGGTCGACGCAGCTGCACTGCCGAAATGATGACTGAGTTGCGGCGCTGTTGCGTTCGTTCATAATCTTCCTTTGAAAGCCACCGTAATGTATCACATGCGTTTGGGACGCCGTGCGCATTCTTGTAGCTGCTTTTTTTTATAGATGCTGCTATCGCGTGCTGCGTACCGTGATCTTGACGCGCTATCGAAGGTCGTGAGTTTGGTTCCTACCAAACCACCTATCTTCGTACAGTCGGCGGAAATCAGACTTCTCGTTCTCTGAAATTATGTTCATTTCAACTCCTAATACCTACACTGCAGTTTAAAAGAAGCAAACAGAGTCACCTATAGGATGCAACTGTCTTCTTTGTAGGTTGGTTCATCGAGTTTGTGTAAAAAAAATCAAACAAAAAAAACAAGCCCTTGACATGTTTCGCCTTTCGCCTTTAAAAGCAGCACCCTGACACACTAACGTAGGAAGAACCCTAACGATCAGTATACACGCTAAGTAATGCAAGAAAGACGGGACATGTGTGAGACAATATATAAACACATATTTTCAGTAAATAGAGAGATGCTTGTATATGCACCTGCGCATTGATTAGTCGATAGGCTTTTATACCATCATCACTCCATTATTATTCTCTGACTAAGTTGTTTTTATTTTCTTTCGCCGCAGGATTTCCTCTTTAGTCATACGGCAGCAGCTTGACCTCAGCGTGAGCACGTGTGTCTGTTGAACCGGCAGGAAGTTGTTCTTTTGGCAATTTCATTTATATTCACTTCTCGCTCATACGTAATTCATGACTGCCAGTCGAAGTGCCCCTTATGAAGGAGCCTAGATTCCTGAAAAACCGTGTGAAAAAAAGGAGGTAGTTACCTTAAAAGCTGCCTTGAATGAATGTATTCGATAAATCGTGAAGCGAATGTTTTTACTTTTTTTTGAAAGAAGAAAAAAAGAATAAGAAAAGACAATCCGCGGCTGTATTTGCTGTCCTCACATATCGCCGCCTTATTAACCAGCAAATAAAGCTTTAGTCACACTGTGACGCTGGACGCGTCAGATGGTTGAACCTGGTAGCGAAGTTTCCATGGGAGCTCGTTTACCTTCAGCAAATGGTGTATGTAAGGGTTTCTCAGGCTGCTTATATGGTGCCTAAATGCGTGCGCGGAGGAGTGTGCATCGAGGCACTCTAGCTGCTCATGCATGGGGTTTAGTGCCATCTATGTGGAGAGGCAACCGTCCGGCGCAACAACAACAACAAAAAAAGCAAAACAAAGAAGACTCGAGACGCTGTGAACAAGTGACGTCATTATCCTGGCATGAGCATGAAATTTCCTCTAAAAATAGTTTTCCTGCGCCCCTTATCAGCAGAATCATGCTAAGATGAGCTGCTGAGTGCTGGACGGGTGTGGTACAAAGAACGCCTGCTAAACTAATATCGACTTAAGACTAGACAGCGAAGTAGTGCCATATAACTCACCACGCTTTTGGTTGAAAACTTCTTCAAATTTCTACTTGGCATACGTGGAATCTTCCGCAGTCGGATTAAAGGAAGCAGCAGCGTAGCCCTAAGATATGCATCGTTGCTCATCTGACTCACACACGTATACACGTTCCCTAAAACGCAGATTGCTTGTGTGGTTGAGCTCTCGCAAGAAATGACACCTAGTGAGGCCAAACTTATAAAACATCTCATTCAATGGTGACAATAACGCGATACTATTACACTTCACACGTGGAGTACCAAGTGAGGTAACAGGTGCAAAAAGTGCGTGCACGCTACCTGCACTTTGTTTGGCCTAATGATCTCATGAATAACTGTGACCTGTAACGTATGCAGGCATGCGAATCGTAGCGCGATAGGTAGCTTAGTGATCTGCTTACCGTTAGCAGGAGTAATAGCAGGCAATGCGTCTGGACAAAGGAAACTTGGCCGCAGAAATAGTCATTCACGCAAATCCAGTGAGCGCAATTGGTTTTGGCGAGCACAGTTCTTGGTTTTCTATCCAGAATACATGGGTCTGCAGGCGTACATGTGTTGCTACTGCATCTTCGCAGAGTTCATCGTTTGCTCGGGTTCCGAGGCAAACGCTCGGCGTTAAACGTTATCCCGCCCAGTTGTCCGTTGGTCTTTGTACACTCAACACAATCACACCCCGCCGCGGTGGTCTAGTGGCTAAGGTACTCGGCTGCTGACCCGCAGGTCGCGGGTTCAAATCCCGGCTGCGGCGGCTGCATTTCTGATGGAGGCGGAAATGTTGTAGGCCCGTGTGCTCAGATTTGGGTGCACGTTAAAGAACCACAGGTGGTCGAAATTTCCGGAGCCCTCCACTACGGCGTCTCTCATAATCATATGGTGGTTTTGGGACGTTAAACCCCACATATCTATCTATCTACTCAACACAATCACCAACAATGAAACGCAGCTCACGACTCGGCGCACAGCCAAAATTGAATTCCCACCACAGTATTTACACGAATGCATTGACGCGCAGAACACCGAAAAACGTGAAGGGGCGTGCCGTCACAGACGAACTCCAGAAGGGCGTCGTTTCACGCACTGAAAGATCGGCACTGCAGCTGCAGTGAATATTAACGGCATGCGCTTCTCGCAGATGGCGCCAAAATTATTCTTCTCCTATAAGCAAGCACTTTAATAAATTATTTACACACGTTTTACTAGCGCAATAACTGTTCAAAGAGCGAGTGTCATTTGAAAAACATAAAAGTTCCTTCGCCCTGGAATAAAACTTGGTTTTTCACTATTAGTGTTTGTTCCCTCCACAGATATTCGCTTTTCAATGATAACACCCATAACTCCCCATGCTGATGTCGCCTGCCATACTATCCAGTGGTGTAGCCAGGGAGTAGAACAGTGAGCCCATGCCCCCCCCTCCCCCCTCCTACCATTTTTTCCCCACGGCATACAGAGCGAAAATGACCACTTCAAGGTCATTGACTCTTCATTTGACTCTTCATTTTCTGAAAATATGCTCATTTTATTTCGTAATGCATACACTAAAGTTAAAAACTCGCAAACAATATGTCCCAGGATTTCACTGACTTCGTTGTCTTCAGTGCCTTTTTAAAATTAAATTTATGTAAGAAAAGGTTGGTGCTTCACTGCCTTCCCCGAAATCAAGATCAAATCACCCCCTCCTTCCGAAAAAATTTCAGCCTACGCCCCTGATACGATCTGAACTGCTTTTCGCCCGAAGCTTCGTAACCTATTTGGAGCGACCTTGCTTGTGCTTTCCCTGCAAGAGAGGAATGCAATATTTTATTGGGGCCCCGTGCACCTTGGCTTCAACCATGTCGCAAGGAAAGGAACCTTAGTGGGCATAACACTGGCTGTTTCACAATATCACTGAATGCTTGCTGTAAATAGAGTTGCGAAGTATGCATGAATTCTTTCTTTTGAGCATTGTCAAAGTACCTACTGCGCGCCTGTATGGTGCAGCTGGGCACTTTGAAGTGGCCGCGGATCTTCAAACAACCCACTCGGTCGGCAATTCGCACGAGAACGTGACAGCGTCAAAGAGCTCATATACGAGAAATGCCGGCGTTGTGACGTTGGTTGTGAGTAGAAATTCGTCACTTTGTCCATGGCTGAAAAATCAAGATAGATGAAAATGAAACAATTAATAAATATTTTCAGCTCGAAGAGACAATATAACTAGGGCTGTGTGCGTGGCAAGCAGATGTACTACTACAACAGTCATGTCATTGCTGGAAAGCGCCATGAAAAAAAAGAAAACCAATGTGAATGTGGTGTAGCGAAAGTATATAGACTCCTTAACACACGCCTTGTTAGGTGGCGGAATCTTTAAAAGAAACCATACCGGGCATCAAAACAAATGAACTGCGCAAGAATCAGACGGTTTTAAGCTGCCCCCCTGTTACCAAGTGTGCAGCTGCGCCTCCACACGTGGTACGTTACGGACGTGTAGTGCGTACCTTTCGAATCAGCGTAAGGTAGAATACGGCGTAGCGCGCAGTTGACCACTATACATCGAGTTCTAGGATAGCTTGAAAGGTGCAATGTTAAGCGCACAAACCTTACTTTTCCTTTCGACACGGGGTCCTATTATGCAATCACGCTCCACTCTTAAAAAAAGCTGAAGCGTCCTCCAGTTTTTCACTCATGTTGCAATTTTACGATTCTGCGAATCTATATAAATGCATTATGGATAACCATCTCGCCACAAGGAATTATTATTGCGTTTTTTAAGCAGCAAGTTGGAGCACTGGAATGGCTCTTGATACAAATACTTGCTTACCATTTAAAGAGCACGTGTTTGATTCTTACAAAAACGAAAGCTCATTATAATTTTTTGGCATTTATACAGTGTTCTTTCACAGACACTGCTATTTATTTTTCTTACAATCAATGGCACCGACACCAGTTTCAGCACCCTAATTTATGCGAAGCTCGCTATCGCGTTATGGGTGTCAGAGCGTTTTGCCATTGGGCTCCGGTACAGAAAAAGGCAAATCACCGTTACTTTGCAGAAGTGCCCAATGAAGCCTAACAGGAAGGAAACTTACTGTGACCAGTGGGCTGTACACTGCTGCACTGGGATGTCTATCAAATTCAAATTTTGGCCCAGAAAATGGGATTGATATGTTCGCACGCAGGATTATTTGACCAGGTGCCAGCCAAGGGTCCGATGCTCGCAGTTCTGTACCTGTTGATGACGACTCAGTTGGCGCAAACTTCTCCAGTACAGAATGGAACGACGGATTCACCCATCGTCAACATGCCGGAGAAAGCAATGTCGCTGGCAACGTCTACAGCTTCTCCGAAATATAATAGCGGGTTCGACTACGTACAGTTGCTGCGTGGTTTGGTGAACCAGGCGCTGTCCAGAATGTCGACGTCCCTCCTGAGGAAGCTGCTGAAAAAGGACGTGCGGCCGGAGTGTACGGCGGGCCTACTGAGGACCCTACGTGGCTTTTGGAAACTTGAACCATGGGCGCTTAGATGTGAGTACACTCGGGTGAGTCAAGGGGTTATGTTTTCGGCCCTGGGGAGGCTCTTAAGCAGTCGAAACTCGGTCCCCCCTGCCTTGTTAGCCCAAACTATTTTTTTTTCATAATGCATAGCCAACAAAGAAAGCAATGGATGAGCTGAAGGAATATGGCACTATGGTGCATTTCTCGTGCTCCATATTAGTCTGTCATGTACCAGCTGGGATTTAAAGAAGTTGCTCCTAAAGCAAACTTCTCATGTTGTAATTTGAGCTTAGCCTGTTAACCTGTTTTGTTGTTTTCAGAACAAGCCGTAGTAATTTAGGTAGAGATACCGTTGGCCTGAACTTTGTGCAGGAACACTTCTACACTCTGTCAAACTACCAAGAGTTGTCAGACTATATTTATAGAGTCATCATTCCTGTGGCAGATAATCCATCGGTAACGCTATCAGACTTTTCCGGCACCCTCAAGCGCCGCCAACTTTCTCTGAATACGCGTTTGGGACCTCACTGTGACAGTGCAAATGTATTGTGCGCAGTGTTCGATGCGTCCGGGAAGTACCCCACGGGGCTACTTGAAGGCACCCACGTGGACCTGGGGGCATTTGACGAATGCCTCCACACCGTAGTACATGATGACTTCGGAAATGTGATTTCGCAAGGCCAGTATTGCAATTTGCTGATCTACATAAACAACGGCACAGCATTCGAGGAAGGACTTGAATCATTCTCGGATGTTTTGCACCCAGCGGTAAGTAAGAGTCTATGGGACGCTCTGATAAAATATCGTGCCTAATCGCGAGATCCGTCGGCGAGGTGTGGACATAAGTGGCTAACTACCCATTCTCTAATGATGTCGCGCTCATAGTGTGATTTCCGCAGCAGGTAATTTGGTCCTTATATGAACGTTCCTTTTTGTTTTTGTTTTGCTAACACAAACAATGAAGAGCAGGAAACCGAATGGAGATATTCTTCGTAAATGACAAATTCTGGTAAAGATCATTCTTTTCCTTCTACCGTACATCTTGTTAAAATGACCTACAAGATATAGATAAAGGCCGACTCACCAGGAATGCACTAAGCGTGGTTCAGTTTATATATCATGAGGGGACACTTGATAATTACTCAAAAAGCTGAGCCATGAAGTAGTGATCCCAGCATCATCTTATCACGCAAGATATTTGGCGTCAAGAGCGCACTTATGCGACTGGTATGTATTTAAAGCATAACCAGACGTCGGGCCAGTTCACTGCTCGTCCATGGTTGAGCACGAAGTGCTTGAAATCATCCAACACTTTTGCTAAATGCATCAGCAAAAGTATTGCGCTGTTGGATCGAGAAAAGTTCTATGAAATTATAACATCAAAGCGCTGTTTTAGAAAAAAAAGTCTGTTGATTTTCAAAAATAACTCATCGAGAAATTAGCCGAGAGTTCTTTTATTACCCGAAAGGACTCTGAGTCACGTGGGGTTGTAAAAGCCATTCAGATTGTACTGTTATAATCAGCCGTGTGGATTATTTCAGGGCCGAGGTATCGGTTTAACGTGTGCAAGACTTTCTTTTGCTGAATTATTTCACCTTTTGTTGCAGCTAAAAGATTTGAGCAAGTACTTTTCGGACATGAACTTTCCTGTTCTACGCCTCGCAATCTGTTTGTTAAGTGACTGCAACCAACGCGACCTGCAAACCATAGTGACGAAAGGTGAGTGCAAACTTACGCAAATCTAAAATTACTGCTGAGTATTGTTCTGAATAATACACTGGTGCAAAAATGTTGGAATATATTGTTCCATTAAACACCTTATTAAACGTAAGATTCGTATATAATTTTCAAAATTTCGAGAGCGGACAAAAATTACACCATCTCCGGCTTAAGAGTACCATGTATAGATGCGAAGCAGCTACACTGGCGGTGGCGTTGACGATAGCACTCATAGCGGCGTTCCGCTGAGGAGAAACCTTGGAAGAAGGGGGGGGGGGGATGAACAACAAGAGGGAAGGCAGGGAGGTTAACCAGGCACATGCCCGGTTTGCTACCCTACGCTGGGGGAATGGGAAGGGGACATAAAGATGGGAGAGAAGAAAAAGAGAAGAGAGAGAGAGAGAGAGATTGTTAGTCTATCGGCTGGCGCGTGTCCAGCGGTGGCACTACACAAAAGTTAAAGGTTGTCACGTAGGCCTGTAGTCTTCAAAAAGCACAAGACAGCTTTGACTACTTTCTGAGCCGACGAAAGGCGAGGACGGTGTTCCAGCAGCTTCTGCATAGAGAGTGGCCGATCGTCAAATTGTCGCAATGCGTCCGAAAGCTTCTGTCTTTCAGAGGCAAATCGAGGGCAATGGCATATCAGATGGTCCATGTCTTCTTTGGCGCAGCAGACGTCACATTCCGCATTGTCGGTCAATCCGATGAGGGTTCTATACGCTTTTGTGAAGGCAACCCCCAACCAAACGCGACAAAGAAGCGAAGCTTCACGTCGACGAAGTCCGGATGGAGGTCGAAGTTCCAGTCGAGGGTTTATTTGGTAGAGTCTCGTATGTCTTATGCTGGGGGTGTTCCACTCCTGGAGACACAGACTACGTGCCAGGTGACGAAGTTGCTTTGCAGCGTCAGTCCTTGACAAAGGAATTGGAAGAATGTGCTCTTCTTGGTGCGATGTGCCAGCGGCGTTGTCTGCAGAATCATTGCCACTGATCCCACAATGGTCAGGAAGCCACTGAAGCTTGACCTCGTGGCTTGTTTCTGTGACGTGGTGAAGAAGCTTGACAACTTCGTAAGTTAACTGTTCATGGCAACCTCGTCGAAGGACTGACTGCATGCTCTGTAGGGCCGGTTTCGAGTCTGAAAACACAGCCCCTTTACTTGGTCTCTGAGACTTGATGTACTCTAGGGCGCCACGCAAAGCCGCAAGTTCTGTCGCCGTAGACGTACTGGCGTGTGACAGCGTGATTCGCAGAGTGATTCCTCTAGCTGGAATCACCACCGCACCGCCAGAACCAGACGCTGTGGTTGAGCCATCAGTGTATATGTGCACGTGGTTATTGTACATTTCGTGCAGAAGGTTCAAGCTCAATTGTTTTAGGGCTGATGAAGGCAAATTTTATTTTTTCTGTATTCCTGGAATTGAAATTCGTACTTGCGGAAGTGTCAGGCACCACGGAGGATACACCAGTTTCTCAGCAGGCGTAAAACCTGACGTAAACGACGCACGATGTGCATAGACAATTGCACTAAATTTCGTGCGGGGCCTCTCAGTAGCGAGGGTTGACAAGTGGTGGGAAGGATTTCTAGCATGTTGCCTGAGGTACGTATGCATCGTTTCAATGGTGATGTCCGTCATGATTGAGTAATCCTGTGCAATGGCAATTGTTTCAACTGTCGATGCGCAGCGGGGTAAACCAAGGCATAACCTAAGCGCCCGAGCTTGAATATTTTGGATTGTGCGCAGGTTCGTTTTGCACGTGTTAGATATAACAGGTAGGCTATACCGCAGAAATTCAATAAATAATACCTTGTACAGCTGTAACATAGACTCGACCGACATTCCCCAACTTTTTCCGGCAAGAAACCTGAATAAGTGACAAATGGCCGTCAGCCGCTTTTTCACGTAGTTTACGTTGGGTGTCCAAAAGAGAAACCTGGGGAGGAACGAAGGAAAAACAGGAGGAGAGAAGGCAAGAAGGTTAACCAGGCACACGCTACGTTGGAGGGATGTGAGAGGAGAGTATAAAGATGAGAGAGAGAAAGTGAGGAAAGAGGAGAGAAAGAGACAAAAAAAATGTCACTCAATCGGCTAATGCCGCACTCTGTGCAGCGCTGGCACTACACAATAGCTAAATGTGTTCCCGTAAGTATGTAGTCCTTAAAAAGCACAAGAGGCTTTTGACTGCCTTTTGAGCCGATGAAAGACAACGATGATGCTCAAGCAGCATCTGCATAGAGAGTAGCCGATCGCTCAATTGTCGCAACGCGTCAGCAAGTTTTTGTCTCTCAGAGCCAAGTCGAGGGCAACGGCATAGCACGTGGTTAATGTCTTCTTCGGTGCCGCAGACGTGGCATTCCGCAATGTCGGTCAATACAATGAAGATTGCGTATACTTTTGTAAAGGCAACCCACAACAAAAGCCGACGAAGAAGCGAAGCTTCACGTCGATCAAGTACGGATGGACATTGAAGTTCCAGTTGATGGTCTGATGAATTCTTGTATGGTGTTCCACTCCAGTTGCCCTACAGTGTTTGTCCTTGACAGAGGGATTAGAAGGGTGCGCTCTTCTTGGTGGAATGTGTGATCCACGTTATCTGCGGAATAATTGCTACTTATTGCAAAACCAGGTAGCCACTGAAAATTGATCTCTTGGCCTGTTCCCGTGACGTGGTGCTTCACAACCTCGTACGTAAGCTGTTCGTAGAACCTTCATCAAAGAAATGACTGCGTGCTCTCTTAAGGCCAGTTTAGAGTCGCAAAACACAGCCCTTTACTCGGTCGCTGGGATGCGATTGTACTTCAGGCGGGAAGGTTATGTTTGGCGTTGCGTCACCAAAGGCCAGAATTTGGTGTGGTTGTTGCCAGGCTGCCACCAAATTACTGCGAAGGTATGCGGAATGGGTTGCGCACTATTCATACATAATACATAATACCTCGATAGAACGAAAGCGTGTCCCAGACGACTGGCTTGTGGCGAAGGTCGTGCCAACGCATAAGGGTGGAGATTAATATAAGGTGGAAAATTACCATCCTATTTCCCTTACCTGTGTATGCTGCAAGCTTTTAGAGCATATTATATCCAAAGCTATGTATACGTATCTTGAGGGCACAAAACATTTTTTCCTAATCAGCATGGTTTCAGGCAGAATTTATCTACTGTAACCCAATTAACAGAAACAGTCGATGACTTCACGCGTGCCTTAAATAATAGTGTTCAGATTGACGCAATATGTCTCGACTTCTCCAAAGCCTTGACAACGTCCCTCACAGGGAGTTAATTAATAAGTTAGCACACCTAGGCATAAATTATAACATAATGCAGTGGATAAGTGCGTACCTGACAGGCAGAACACAATATGTAGAACTAAACGGCTTCAAATCTGAGTCATTAAGCGTTACCTCAGGGGTACTGCAAGGTTCAGTTTTAGGACCGATATTATTCTTAACATACATAAATGACACTTCATGCGGCATAGATAGAAGTACTACAGTGCGACTTTTTGCAGATGACTTCCTAATTTATAAAGAAATACACAGTGAAGCTGACCAAAAAAACGCTTAATGCTATTCTTGATGCTGACAGTAATTGGTATCTGAATCCAAAATGGAAATAAATCAAACTAAAACAGTTGCTTTGCGCCTCACAAACAAAAGTAAGCGTGTCTTCCATTCCGATTACAATCTATGTTCCACCCGCCTGTCTACCGACAATGAAATAAAGTATTTAGGTGTAACAATATCCAGTAATCTAAATTGGAGGAAGCATTTGGAAAACCTTTGTGTGGTGGCGGAGAGAAAACTATGGTACTTGCGAAGAAAACTAAGACTTGCTACGACAACCGTTAAGCTAGCAGCATATCTTACGTATATTCGGCCAACATTGGAATATGCCAGCATTGTGTGGGGTCTTTCGGAACTCGGCCTCATTAATATGCTAGAAAGATTACAAAGGCGAGCCACCAGGTTTATTATTTCAAAGTACTCCTCGACTGAGTCATTAATAGAAATACTACGCTTTCTTCAACTGCCCAGTTTAGCTGAACGACGGCAATAGGCAAAGATGAAGTTCTTGTTTTTATTGTAAAAAAATAAAGTAAACATAAACACAACAAAATACTTAACTCCACGCCGTGGAAGAAACCTAAGAAGTTTAAACGATTACACATACGAAGTGCCACAACAGCGTGTCAATGTATATGCGAATTCATTTTTTCCAAAAACAATTCGTCAGTGGAATGCTTTGCAATTACCACTGGTTCATTGTGATTCACTGGAAAAATTTGAGGAAGGACTCAAAGATATTTTTCTGTAAGCACGGTCTACTATATTAATTTATTGCAATTTATTTGTATGCTTACTACGACTGCACTGTTTTTCCTTTAGCCTATATGTCGGTGTTTCCAATGTATGTCATGTAACATTTCCAAGTCCAAGTGTTGCTGTTTAAATTGCTGTACGATTTGAATGTATTGATGTTTGTCATTCTTAATATGTCCCACCCCTGTAACAGCCGAAAGGCTAAATGTATTTGGAAAATAAATAAATAAAGATAAATTCGGCGGAGAAGCTTGCCCCTGTTACTGTGGCTTCTCCGTGAGGGTTCAGTGTCGTCCACGGAGCATTTCGCGAGTCCGTGAGCGACACTTGCCGTTTTGATTACCGGAATGAACGTAAAACGCGCGTTTCAGAAATCGGGTCGCATTCTCTTGCTGCGTGCGCTGCCTTTCAATTAAGAGATCATGTCTCAGAGTTAGGTAATAAACGACGCGTCGTTCACCGTGCATTTCGCGAGTGCGTGTGCGACTTAATTAACGAAATGAACCGTGCGTTGCAGAAGGTGTTCTCTTGCTGTTTGCGCAGCTGTGCAATTAAGAGATCGTGTCTAAGTACTAGAAGCGATGGGGAAAGTGAATAGAGTCACAGCAGGCGGTGTGCTGCCCCCCCCCCTCCCTTTGTTTTTCACAAGTGATCATGCCGCGTCGACCATGCACCACGACGGGGACGCTACGCTTCTCATAGCTGTGTCAGCACAAGAAATATTATTCGGAGTCGTTTGCAATGAAGAATCTATGCACAGCAGGCAGGGCCAAGGCTCCTTTTTTGCCTGTAGAGACGTAATTTCAGTGGTCGTCGTACGTCCTAAGATGTAAGACCCTTTGCTTCGGTTAATAGAGGCCATCGCTCGCTGGTATCCCGCTTAGGAACTGTCTATCGTGAGTGATCAGCGTGCAGTGTGAAATCTCTCGGGACCTGCAAGTGACTGCAGCTCTTCGGGTGGGGTCCCATTTACAGGTTACGCGCGAGTCGCGCTTAATTCACTCCAACTGCAGCGATAAAGCAGCCATCCAGGCTTGAATGCCTTGGAGTGTGCGCAAGTTAGTTTTCCACGCGTTAGATATTCCAGGTAGGCTGTACGCAGGAATCTAACAATTAAGACCTTGCACAGCTGTAACATAGACTTGATGGACACTTCCCAAGTTTTTCCGGCATGCAACCTGATCAAGTGACAAATAGCAGTCAGCTGCTTTTTCCCGTAGTTTACGTGTGGCGCCTAAACAGATGGGATGACACCAAATAATAGTTAATTGATATGCCGTAGGCGGGCATCGGCTATCTGGTGAACGCCATGGTCAGGCCATTCTGTGTCTACACGTAAAAGGATCTATTCTGTAAGTAGCCGCGAACACACATGGTTCTTGGCACTGAGTCCTACTCCTTCTATTGTGCTGAGAATGGCTGCGAAGTCACAAAGCAAGCAGGGATGAACCTATGTTTCCTACTAGAACATACCATAGCTGATAATGGGCAATGAGAGACAAAGGACTCCGTCTGGATGCAGGGATCCGAAGTCCACTTTTAGTTAACGTGCACGCTGCGAATTTTTATTGTTCAACAGCACACAAGAGAAATGTCCCATTGGCACTACCTTTGAGGTAAAGATCCAGTGCCAATATATACGGAGCGACCAGCGAACGGTTGTACAGCGCCAGCAGTGGTTTTTCCAGCAAAAAAACTCGCTCACAGACACGTCTGCGTCGGCGTTCCGAGGCGAGAGAGGGGGAGCGTGAGAGAGGAGAGTGGGTATTGGAGCACGATATGTCCTGGGGAGCGCTGACGCCAGTGGATCAAAGCTCGCATAGCTGTTCAGGTGTTTCGATTTCGCGGTAAGTTGAAATAACTGAATGTGCTTCGGTGGCGCGCATTTGTGGATTTAGGCATCGGTGGAGTTGAGCCTCGACTCGGGCAGCTTATTTAGCAGCTGCGGCAGATGACGCACGTCCTCCAATTGCATCCCTCAGTGTCCTAGAAGAACTGGCTTAAGCGTTTGTATAGAGGCAGCCGGCTTATAAAAAGAAGGCACTGCCGTGAAAAGCTTGACTGACGCGGACAATTTCGTGCAGCCCATTCCCCATCAACAGCAGCAATGGGAGCTTGGCGCGAGTGCTTCGCTGTTTGGAAACCACTGAAGGCCGCGTGTGGGTGCACTCGACCACGGCCAACGCAGGACAGAGCACACTGATGTGGCGCCGTGGGTGTCTGCCGCGTAATCTGTAGTCCCATGACTGTCCTTCGGTCCTCCTCACGCTCTGGTCGCTATCGCTGTTTTTCATACTCCGCGGCGCTCCTCAATCGATGTCTTTTGTCCTCGTTCTCTCTTTTGGTTTAGAGAACGACGACGCCACTCAGTGCCGCAATTGGAGCGTACGAGCTGGGCTCTAAAAGGGACACAAACGATGTGTGGTGATCTCTATAAAGTGAGACATAAAAATTTGGGAACCCTTGAGCTTCGCCTTGAAGAGTTGAACGTGATAGTGAAGTCCGGCTCCTAGTGCGACCTTCAACCACTAAGTGAATACGTATTATTATAATTTTAACACACACACACACACACACACACACACACACACACACACACACACACACACACACAGGCGCGCGTGCGCGCATGTTACCTACAGCATTTTGATCTAAAGCAAAAGTCGATGACCTTCAAGATAAACGCCGCGCGCTTGCGATCTCGGAAGCCATAGAGAGTCTAACATTGCCTCACAGATGGCAGCAAATTATCTAGCGTTTGCTCTTTGCTTGATCAACGCCTCTGAAAAGCCGTGACATATTTTCCAATAGATGGACATAGTTGCCCATTTTAGAGCTGTTTGAAAGTTGCTGTGTATTAATAGCGGCGATGGCTACACTATCCCGGCCTTTTTCGACGTAGTTTGATGGTCTCATAATTGTACCCACAAATCATCAAATGGGTTCGTTTTCGTCGTGACACCTGCCGAACAAAATGCGTTAAGGCGACTTCTTCCACTAAATGATATTTGTGTAGTGTTTTTTCCCAAAGCAGCTTGAAGTAACATCGTGGCTTTGTGGTAGGAAACCTGCTCGCTACGTAAACGACCCGGCTTGGATCCACAATGAGACCGAAAATTTTATTCTTTGTTTTATTTGCTTCCTTCTTGATTCTTATCTCACGGACGATTTTTCGCTCACAAGCAATGGTGCCGACGCCGACGGCGAAATCTCTGCGACACGAGCTCTCTAACGCTACAGCTTTTATAAATTACGACCATTATATACTCTTCATACTGAAGCTTTACCGACCACACAAGACGACACAGACGAAAGGGACACAAGAAGCAGTGAAGCTGGTGCTTGGGTACCTTTCGTATGCCACTCAGACCTCCTGCCGTTCTGCTCTTGAACTTTGTGCTGATGTATTGAACTTTATAAAGAAGTTTCTGCTCATGCGCTATTGAATTTTATGTTGGGCTCAGTGCTGATGTTTTCTCGAACTTGGGGGATGCATTTCTGCGAGTCTTGTTTGAAATGTGGTTAGGCTTCCGAGGAAATGCCATTGACTATTATATACGTTCAGCTCACATTTAGGAATTGTTATAGTAAGGATTTTGACAATAACGAGAGCCGGCAAGGAGTAATTCGGTAGTCTTCAGCTCGGCCGCTTGGATCGGGAGTGCACAGCCGCGCGTTCCCGATCCAGGCGGCCGTGGTTTTCAGCTTACGGTGCAGCGAGGGACACGCTACTGTGTTCCCAATGGAGTACCAATGTTATGAGTTCGTTGCCACCTGTGCACGGGAGTCTCGTCATATGCTGTGCCCATGTGTATGCTAACTACTTCAGCTAGCACAAGGGTTAAAACATATGTTTGGTGTCAATCGTCGGGATTATGCGTTACTACGTATAAACGGGGGTTCACCCAGCTCAAATAGGGCTAAAGCTAAATGACGAACTCTAATATACGTTGTGTGCAAGCTCTCATACGTTAACTAACGCTCCTATACTCCTGCGAAGACACGGTTCACGTTTGTGCTATGCCCATTCTCACGACAAAGGGTTAAGACATGTGTTTTTCTTTAGTGTCCTTCTACTACAGCCACTCGAAGCCAGTAGTCCGACATTGCACTTCTTTTCATGTGCGTTGCCTAGGTAAATTGATGGTTTTACTTTTAACGGAAGCATTAGTTTTTCCACTTTTAGGAAGCATCCAAGCAGTATGTCTAAGTGCTCATAAGTATGGAACCTGTATATGTGTGAAGAACAAAAGAAAAACAGTTTTGTTTCGTACAAAGTTATTGACGTCTTTTAAAACTTCTGTGTTGTTTTTTTTTTGATAAACGGACAGTGACACCTTCTTTTCTACGCCTCCAAGTGTCCAACTGCGTCACAGAGGAACGAGAACCGTGGAACAAAACAAAAGTGGGAACTGTGTAAGTAACCTTCCTTCAAGTTTCGTATTCGAAGTTCTTAAAAAAAAAAAGGTATCATAACAAGTGAATAAACAATGTTTCATGACCCCCTCACTGGGGTACCAGGGGGGGGGGGGAAGTAGTCTCAATTCAACCGTAGTTTTCAGAATTGTTATGTAAATGTATATAAATACGGGAATGAAAACATACGCACAAACATACATAAAGTATTGTTGAACCCCCGCCCTATCAAGAAAAAAGTTCTAACTGTCCTAGAGGACCCAGTACGCAGTGAATTATAACAGAATATAAGAAATGTAGTAAATAGCATGTTGTAATTAGGATGACACCTGCACAACAAACTTCCAGGTGGGGCCTGGTAGTGATGCAGAACTATGAATAAATTGACTATCGAAAGCATCGATAGCAGAGCTATTATTGCTGTCGCATTGATGGCACAACACACATAGTGCTAATAATGATAAACTATCGATAGTATTACCGATAGTGCAAGTGATAGTTTCACCAGTGACAATAAAACATGTAATACTGTTGATATATTCTGCTGGGAATGCGTATGCGGTTGTTGGCCGGTGAACTTTCCTAAACATTCGCAATAGAGACTATCAGCAAGACTCAGTTCGTTTCAAAAGAGGGATCACATGAATTAAAAAATAATATTTAAAAGCATTAAGTTACCTCTTACAAAAAACAAACATAGTTCTTATATTTTTGTGTTGGCATGTTGTAGAGAGGGAGATATTACTTGAAAATTTTATTTTGAGACTCCAAAATGCCATATAAATTTAAATATGCGCAGTTCAGGCGTATGCAACAGCGTCCCTTTTGCTTCAGCCGCACAGTTCAACCTAATCATTATGTGTGAGCAAAGCAATCTGGCCAAATAACAAGCGCATATCAGCTATCTTGTCCTTCAGCCTGCTCCTCTTGCTCCATTATTTACCACGCGCCCGAGGATTGAATATCAAGCAGGAATGAACTCGTGTGGTAGATTTCATACCATGAATACTGTGCTCTCCAAGGCACTATCGATAGTGCTATTGATAGTTCTTTCTACCATTGGCTATGGTGGGTCTAAAGCAGCGCACTTCTTCTTGAAGACGTCAGATTCGCACCAGAGGTTGTAATCTAATGAGTTTATCATGAATTTGACCGGAGAGTACCTGCTCTCTCCGGTCTCCATTTCTCCATCTTGCATGCAAGGACACTTTGAATTTGGTTTCACTGTTGATATACGTTGTAAACAATTGCTCTATAATAATGAACAGAGACCACTTTGTCTGCATTCGAAACAAATCAAGGGGCTCTTCACAAGAAGGGCTTCAATTATCCGCTTTAACAAGCTAGCCGGCCTTCGCCAAGTATCTTGTGAATTAATTTATTCATTTATTTACACTGAAATTAATATACTAATGAGGCTAATGTTTGTTCTTAGACAGCGAGCAAGTATTCACTTGTTCTCATTTTTCGGGATTTTTTCGCACATTTTTTGGAACACTCAGGAAATGCTCGGGAGCTACAACTAGAGCGCTACGCTGGATGCGATTCTTCCTCCATGGCACCTTAGCCGTACGCAAGATCGAACGGTAACATAGGATGCCTCTTTCTCAAAGGCTAGATCAAAGCCAAAGCGGCGTGTGCAGCCAGAGATGCAGAATATGAGCGTGTATGATTTCGTTTCTTTTCATTTTCTGATATTGTGGGTCAAGGCAAAAGCAATCGCTCTTGAGTGTCTTAGAATAGGTTTGACACGCTTTCACTTTCAGGGCATTATTGTGCATCCTACTCATCACCGTCATAGCTGCTACTTGCGTGGACTGCTTCACAAACCGAGACCCGAAGGGTAGAGAAATACGCAGTACGTACAGCTTTACTTCAAACGCTTTCACAAAACTTAGAGGGCGAGAGGCAAAAAGAGTGATAAATCCTGGGGTTTTACCGGCCTAAGACCACCGTATGATTATGTGGGACGACGTAGCGGAGGGCTGCGCAAATTGGGATTACTTTGCGTGGTTAAACGTACCTCTAAGTCTAAGCTTACTTGCCATGATGAAAAGGTGGTCATCGCTGTTGGAATTTGATGCCATGACCTTCGAGTCAGCAGTCAGCACCATAAACGCTAGGCCACCGTGGTGTGAAACGAATTTGGCTCTTCCTACATGCAGGCTTTGTTTTTCTTAGCTGGATACAATAATGCGGAATTTCTTCAACGCGACATTGGTTTCTGTTGATTAGAGTGTGCACCGGACGTTGACTCATATCGTCCGTAGAAGCAATCTGAATTTACCCAAATGAAATGGGTATATAGTGAAAGAATGACTGAATTCAGTAGAAGTAAAGCCTGGAATAGTTTACATTTTTCGAGGTTAAGAGCGCATGTAACATTACGCAGTGCAGTAAATTCTTTTTTCTCTCGAATCAGCACCTTTAACATATCTGCTATAACTATTCGGGTGCACTTCGTGAAACCCGAGGTTCGTTCGTTTGTCTACTGAGATATGTAATGTTATATCTATATGTAAAACACTGCAATAACCTGTATGTTTAATATCAACACTACACCGGATACTAGCCTTCCCAGGCTATCGATCCAGATATATATAAAAAAAAACATGGAACACGTGTTCTATAAAACAGACAAATATTTGTGATTAGCAAATGACAGATAGAAGGCTTTCAATTATAGTGTCTCAGAAGTCGTGAATAAGTAGTAATGTTTGCTCACAAACAATGGAGTCACAAGCTTCACTATTATGGGGCAGAACTTGTAACGAGCAAACCGAAAACACACAAAAAAATGTGGGGAGCACCAAAGCCTGTAATCTAAATTGAGTTTACGACCAAAACACGTCGGATAGACTCACGTGAGGCTCATTGGAAATTACCCCTATACATCAGAGCTAGCATGTATACTTTACTAGACTGTACTGGGCTAGCAGGAATAATTTATTCGTTTTGAAAAGTCTATATCTTCAAAGGAACTATTCGTATACATAAGAAAGGTATATGTACAGAACCACACACTCACCAAGGAAGGAACGGGAGAGAGAGGAAGTGCAGCGATGTTAACCAGGCTAAAAAACTGTTTCCTTACTTTTGGAAAAGTGATGAGGTAGTTTAAAATATAGAGACAGAGAGATAAAGAAGAATAGGGGCAGTGTTCACACGCAAGGTCACACACCTTACAGTCGCATTATCAGCAATTTTCTATTTTGTATTCCAGGTTGCCCCACGAGTGCATTTGCGCTCGCGTAGGGCGCTGTTTGGTAACACATGGTGTTAGTATTTCCGTGTCACAAAGATTTATGAGTCGTTTTTGTTCTCTTAGTAAGCTCACCAGTAAATTTTATGCGGACATGTTTCAGGTGGAATTATTCCCGCAACTATCAACAAACGTACGTCGCAGTTCGTGACAACCTAAATGATGAACTTTCATATCATCAGATTGCAAATACTTATGACCTAGCTTTGCTCCCATGGCTTTCTACGTGCTAACCTTGACCTATTCTTTATTCTCTCCTTTGCCAGCAGTACCAATATGCCAATTTGTCAGACCGTGGAACACCGACTGCGTAATTCACGTAACAAAAATAAAAATTCACGTAACAAAAAGTCACATAACCTCACGTAACAATTTCGCACAGCGTGAAATCATGGAACTACTCAGGTAAATAAATATCACGTAACATTGCGTAATTATTCAGCTGACTAAAACCACGCAATCCCTTATCACGATGCTTTAATCACGCAAGTTAAAAAACAACTAGTCACGCGACTAAAGTTCCGTAACACCTACTCACGTATTGCTAAAGATGACATATCATCACATGGCTAGGAACGTGACCAAAATCACTATCACGTAACAACAAGAGACGTGACTAAAATAAGGTAAGAACTAGTAACGTGAGAGGTTGCCGTCATAACGCAGCGGACAATTCATGAGAATAAAGTCACTTAATATCAGCTTGTTACATTTACGTTACATTCACTGGTAACGTCCCCAAATTATGTGACTAAAATCACGTAACACCACATACAGCTACTCATAATTTGATTGCGTTCACTAACAACAGCTTTTATACTTTCCTTGACATCACTCTCTAATTGTTCTCATTATATTCTAACAAAGAAAAACGAGTTCTTAGTATTTCCACTTCTTTCCTATCAAAAGGTTGCCATTACTAGCAAAATAAGGGAAGCTAGGTGAACGACGAGCTGCACTAGTGATTCTCGCCTTGGGCCACAAGTGAAAGCTGCCCAAATTTCTTGTCTTTGAACGCACGGCTTACTTTTAACATCATCGCGAGCGTGTGGGCACGTGGCGACATCCCGTGTTTACAGCGGTAACTATGTCGCTCACGATGCTCAAATCAGGCAATGGCCTTAGACTTTGGGTTTATGGCATCGTCCTTTAGGTTAATGGCATCAGTTATAGAAAGAAGAGGGAGTGATTCCGAGCTGACTTAGAGCTATATTTTCTATCTGAGGTGGCGTGCAGCGCAATAGTACTTGTCTCGTGCGTTCTCAGAAGCCTCGATCACCAAACGGCAGCTGATTCTAATCGTGGCCCAAAAGTGTTGCAGGGTCGCTCCAAAAAAGGACAGGACACGCACGCTTCAAGGCGCATCCTTCATTGTATGCAGTGAATGCTCTCTTCCGCGCCTTTAGACACTACTGCCTTGTGATATAATGTTCAAGATATCGAGCAATGTTAATCACGCCTGCCCAATTTGGCTCCTTCCACTTGACAAAGGCCATGTTCTCTGGCGCTGCTGATGCATGCGAAAAGCAGCAGCCAGAAGCGCACGCAAGGTGTGAAGGAGAATTCATCTACAAATACTTTTGTACTATATGGGGTTCGGGTGGTCCTACCGTTTCAGGTGGTCTATTCGAATTCGTCACCGTGTTCTCGGCGACATCGAACACGCGCTTGCTGCTCAAGGTTGCCGACAAGGCTATGCCTGACCACTACGACCTGCAGTTTCTGCATGGAATTCGATTTTACAGCATCGTCCACATTGTCATGGGCCACTGCAGCTCGATAGTGTCCGACATCTGGTGTAAGTATTGCTATGCTTTTATTTTATCGAGATAGCAGTTATACGAACACTCTCATGAATTTTTGCCGTCAGAAATGTGCCGTTCTATGCATGCATAGGTATTTATATATGTAAAGCCCAGTAACAGAGCATTACACCATTTCTCGCTAAAGCAAACCTTGTGCATATGCGAGTCAGCAGGCGCTAACACTTACGCTGGCAGTGGCATTGACGCTGGCGCTCATCGCGGCATTGCACCGGACAGAAACCTGGGGAGGCGCAACACACGCCGTAATGGGCTAGTGTTCTCTACTGGAACATGCGCTTCTAAGGGGCAATGAGCGACAGATAACTCCAATTGGAGAGAGAGACCAGCAGTCTACTTTTAGTTAACGTGCATGCTGCGAACCTTCATTGTTCAACAACGCACTGGAGAAATCTCCCTGCGGCACTACCTTGGAGGTCAAGATCCAGTGTCTACATACACGGAGCGGCCAGTGAACGGTTATGCAGCGCGAGCAGTCCGTTTCTTCAACGTGAAAACTCGTTAGCAGACGTTGCCTGCGTCGGCGTTGCGAGGCGAGAAAGGGGGGAGCGAGGGAGAGGGGAGTTCATGTGCATGCGTAATGGGGATGTAAACGCCGCTGGGAGAGATGCCTAGATGGGAGAGTGAGCATAGCGTAGCGAAGCTGCCTGCGTCGGTGTTGCGAGGCGAGAGAGAGGGGGGCGTAGAAGAGAAGAGAGGGGGAGAGGCGTGCATGCGCTGTAAGGGTGGTCACGCCGCACACCGGACTGTGCTCGACCATAAGACGCTTCGCACCCAAAAATCCCAGCATATCCACAGAGTGAATGATGATGAGTGGGGTGAAACGTTTGTCAAGTTGTTTGTCGGGCGACGAGCATGAGCTGCCGTGGTTCGTGAGATATTGCCCGTTACGCCTGACGCAGGACAAGGTCAAGCTAAGAGGAGCTTCGCCCCTAAAATAGTTGGTGAATACTTTTACGAAGCGTACGACTAGGACTTCGAACCACTGGCCCCTCGCCCAGCGGTGCGATTCTTTAACCGTCTACCACGCAGATGTCCGCCGTTGCACTATCTGCTCCATTTATTCGACGTTTACCATCGTTGGTACGCGCATCTCAAAGGTGGTTTAGCGCGGCATGCCTTGTTCACCATCACTCGCTAGACGGTGCAAAGGGCGCAAGGGTGCACATTAAAAGGCAATGCCTCACCATGTCTCGTCGCGCTGCAAGAGTGTAGAAGTCGCAGTGCGTTCTTGCTTTAAGAGGGCATAGTCATGAGTGCTCGCACACTTATCTTTAGCAGGGGAATTACGTGCAGATAAAAAGCGTGAATGGGCGCCGTAGAGAAGCAGTGGAGGCTGCGTCACTTGGTTAAGAACTGTGAACGTTGCTCATAAGGGTGCCGTCTCGACAGACATCAGTAAGGGGCTCATATGAACCTTTTCACAGATGAGATAAAACGCCACCATGCTGGGCTCTGATATGGTGATACATAGGCTGACATTAGAGCATTGGCATCGCACTTTTGGGGGATGACACCTACTTGACACAACCCGTAGTTGATTTTATATGGGGCCAGGGAGCCGCATGTGAAAAGGTGTATACGTGCTGCGCTGTGACCGCTTATTCGCTTCGAGAAGGAGAAGCACTTCCCGGTGTTTAGTAGGATTGCGCAGGATTGTATTGAATATAGCTGCCATTGCTTCTTCGTATACTTGTGCAACATTAGTTTGAATATAGCTGCCGTTGCTTCTTCGTATACTGACAGCCCCGAAGTGGCAGTCTGGTGGCCAAAATACTCGGCATCTCACCCGCAGGTAGCGGGGTCGAGTCGCGGATGTCATGGCTGCATTTTCAATGAAGACGAAAATGCTGTAGGTCAGTGTGTTGAAATTTGGGCACACGTTAAAGAACCGAAGCTGGTCGAAATTTTCGGAACCCCCCAATATGGCGTCTCTCATAACCATATGATGGTTTTGGGACCTTAAACCCCACATACCAACCAAATTTGTATACTGTCATTACTGTTAGATGCTAACGCATTCATTGCTTCGCCTGCTCGGCAAAACTGAGATTTTATGTTCTTTCCTACACTTTTCGTCTGGCTGTCTTACAAATACTCTCTTAATGTTTCACACTCGCTGATCTCTGTCATTCCTCGCGTCATGAGTAATCGATTCCACGCATTTTAAATGGTCGTTTCACCACCAGCTGTTATGTCTCGCTCTTCTGACGCTTTGACTTCCTTATGGCTTCATGTAAGTTCTAATTGGTTTCGTGAAACAGTCGCTGTTTTTTCCTCAAGTCTTGTTGTTGGGCGCACACGACACAACTATACGCTGGCGCTTAAAAGCTAAAAGATTGAGGCTGTGTTTAAGAGATATCCGTCCTATAAAATTTGGAGTCGGTCATGCTTTCTTTTAATGCAACAGATTTGAAGAGCTTGTTTCGCAGAAACTCTGGCGTCGGCTTCATTGTTGAAGTGGCTGATGTTGGTTGTGAGCGAAAAATAATAGTCTTGTCTGTGACCAAAAATCTACCAAGATGCAAATAAAATAAATCAAATACTTTCGGTCCGTGGTTCAAGCTTGCATGGTAGAATTGCATGGCACAAGCTTGCATTGCCATAGAGTGGCAGAACATACGTGATTATTATAACGGCGTCATGGTTTAAAGCCGGCCATCGATTACGAAAGGCATGCACATTAATACGCGTATATCCTTGTGACCACGTAGGGGGTGCATAGCAAGTTCCGAATTATTTAGTGCGCATAATTACTCATCGTTTAAAACATGGTACACATTACCCACAATCCCGCCAATGCGAAATCCTTCCTGATACAAGAAACTTTCAACTTTCTTGATTACGTTGTAGTAATCAACAATACAAATTCTTTTCAGGTGACATCATACAATAAAAAAATATGCAGTAAGTGGTTAAAGTAGGTACTAAGGACATCCTATTGCTATCACTTTCAACTCTTAAAAGGTAGCTCAAGGATGTCCCCGAATATTTTTTGAGCCCTGCGTCTCGCTGGAAAGCAATGAAGATTAGTTTTTCGCTCTTCGTCGTTGCCATGGGCCCTTCAGGAAAACCTGCTTTGAATTTTGGGTTGTCATGACCACTCCTAGCCCATCTGCAGATGGTCATTGCTTTCCTGTCAAATAACGGACATCGTTACTCAAAGTGCTCAATGTCGGTCATATCACTTGGACAAGAGCACTGCTAGAAAATGCATCACTTAGACTTCAATGACCAATGAGGGGTGTACGTGGAGTTTATTCTGGTTGAAAAAAAAGAAGCATTCTTCGAAGCACACGAATGATTGAATGTTTGAATGAATAAGTGAATAAATGAATGAATGAATGACGAAACGGAAGAGCTACTTTTTTTCTGTTTTTGACATTGCTACATACTTTGTTCATATGATGAGAATTCATGTCGATGAAATACACTCAGAAGATAGGTTGCGAAGACTGAAGTACAAGCATGTCAACATGACAAAGAACAGTTTCTTGTGTAGCAGTGTTAGACCATAATCAAAGCTCAGAACAATGGAAAGACCTTTCGTGCATCTATTGTTTTTACCTCTAGGTTAGCACGACCGTTGAATATCTCATAATCCCTTTGAATACGTTTTCAGCTGGAATGCTCAATTCATACATCTTTTCAAAAAGTTGGTCGGCTATGATCCTAGCCGCTGGATTCAGCACTGTGGACACGTTCTTTTTTCTGAGGTGAGGCGATATGATGTTATGGTTACACGAGATATGCAAAAAAAAAAACAACTGTAGTAGCCTTAGGTACGGCCAAAGGAAACAAAGTATAAGAGATACAAGTTATTGCAAACAAGCGCATAAAGGCTCAAGAAAGAAAAAAGTTCAAAGTTGAAATGTCAGAACTTGAACTTTCCCGAGTCTTTCATTACATTCGTGTATCTCTTCAGCATCAATCAACTCGGCCAGCAACAACTGTCACCTAATCAAACTACACTTGTGGCTAATATCGAATAAGTAAAAGCAAAAGTACAAATAGCAAAATACACAATTTCTATAATATTATGCACTATTAATTAGCCTAAAAGAGCGATATTTTTTTCTCATGATCTTCTAAGGTAACTGAAGATTTGCGGTAGGTGTAAACAATTTACCTGTTCATAATTTTGGTGAAAGAGAATTCTCCTATAAAAAGAGCGGTAAAAATTTGTGTTGGCTAACCCAAGGCAAAGCTTTTGAATCAATTAGTAACTCATTTATATAGTTATGATATTTGATCTCCAGAACGCCAGCGATTATATCAAGTACAAAAATCTACCTACAGCGAACAGTGATAGCGGTTTGGGGGCCCTCGTTACATAACCTAGCACAACGCAACCTTCTGTTTGATATTTCTGAATTAGAGACCAGTTGACAGCAGTGCTATAGGAAACAAAAACGTTTAGGAAATAAATATTCAAAAGTCGTGAACGATGGGATGTGTCTCTCACGCTCGAGGAAGAAGCGGACGTATTTTACACAATAGCGTAACGAACGCATGGACATTGATCAAAACCTTTTGTACAGCACTGAGCCTCCCATCCGAAACCTATAGCAAGCTGCAGTAATATGGCGAATAACTGAACACAATGCCAATATAAATTTATATCTTTTTAACGCCAACATTACTATCCGCATAATAGCTGCTTACGTTAACACCCAAGTCTATTCACCCATACCACAGCACACTGCCATTTATGCAGCGCCCCAATATTTCTTGACGAGAGGCGTGAGTTGGGGAGGGAGAGTGAATGTCATTGCCCCCCTCTCTCACTCTCTCTTCAAGCTCTAGGAATTTTTTGATAAAAATGCATTCTGGGAGCGGGGAGTGATGAATGCCACAGAAGCCCTTACTGGACTGAAACCATTGATAACTGTACTTGAAGTTGCAAAATCAAAAAAGCATATCTAGAGCAATGATTGTGATATATATATATATATATATATATATATATATATATATATATATATATATATATATATATATATATATATATATATATATATATATATATATATATATATATATATATATATATATATATATATATATTATATATATATATATATATATATTGTGGAGCGCTAAAAAATTGGCACGAAAATAAAAACAGCTATTTATAAACTGACTTACTTTTGAGTAGACTTACTCCGGCCCACTCAGACGTAGGTCCAGCTGTGAGTTTAAGTTTGACTAGGTCCAGTAGAGTATTATGTTAGTGAGTGTGATTCCGACTGTGTCTGGCTAAGAAAAAAAATACTCAGTCTGAGTGCGACTGAGTCTGGTTGAGGAATGCGTTGATGAATCTTAGTCTGAGTGAACACCCCAAGCAAAAGATATTTGTTGAGTGAGTCTGACTTAGCTTCAACTTTTTGCCGACCTATGAATGTATTCATATATTCATAACACTCATGTGTTTGACATTTATAACACACATGCGCACACAACACACGAAGTAATACGACCGCGAGGTGTTTCTGACCTTTCACATGCGACGAGAGACTGTGAGGACAATATGTGGAATCATCTCGCGGATCATCCCCCGAGCGCCGGCTATAGTAGTGTCAGGCCGGTAAGGCAAATAGCTCCGCTCCTGATGGCTCCAATATCACAGCCAAACAGTGCCACCGCGGGGGCACAGCGCCAAGTCTTGCTCAGTAGTGAATACATTACCGACGCCGCCATTAGTGCCCCGATGTGAAGCCGGCACGCTGGACATGCGGGTGACATGGGGCGGAAGCAACCTAAGGTTGCCAGCACCCAGATGGAGATAACTATATTAGACACTCCGTGAACTTGTAGCTATAGCGAAGAGAAAGAAACATGTGGGTGTTTCGAGAAATGTGCCCGAAAGTCATGAAAACAAAGCAAAAGAAGCATTCGTTGGCTTTTTGCACAATTACTTCTTTTTTGTAGTGGGGTACGTATTAGGATGACAATAAACAACTGTTACGGCAATAATGACATAATTTAAGAACCTTTCATTTGCTGAGACAGGTGGTGTGGTGGAAACAGCTAAAGGGGGCCATGCTTTCGTTCCTGCGAAAGCATGGCCCCCTTTGAGATTAAGATAAATCGGCCTCTGGTAAACATTTACAGCAATAAAGTTCAACAAAATTCACCAGCCGAACCGGAACGGATGCTCCCAGACCAGACGACGTAACTGTTTGCGACGGCGATTGCAGTGGCTTTTGTTTCTTTCTTCACGTCACTCGTGATTTGAATTTTTCGTTTGCTTACTTGGTATTTTGTGACATCGTGCTGTTTCAAAGAACAATTTGTTTCTATTCGTCTTTCAGCGGCTTCTTCTTGTGCTTCACAGTCGCTAAGCAGAAGGAAAATGGACCCATTGTCTTCATTGTCGGCGTTACCAGACGGCTGATCAGGTAGGAAGGTCTAGGAATTGTTCTGAGTCTTCAAAGTAAAAGTACTATGCTTAAAATATATAAGAGTATTTATACTATTCTTCTAGTGGGATAGAGGAGTGCCTAAACTCAATAGCGCACGGGCTTTCCAAAGCTTAGGTTCCTATAATCAAATGAAATTACGAGACCTATTCTGCTGGGGATGGGGCAGAAAAGCTGTAGTGACCATTTAGAACACAAATTCCAAATATTTCTTTTATTTCTAGTCTTTAAATATTGATATATCATTCATAAGCTGTCGATCTGTGTCCCTCGGTGATTTGGATGCAGGTAATGTGAGTCAGCAAAGTGTGATTTTGTTGTTCTTCAAAAAAGCTTGCAAGATAAAGGTGTATTCACACGACGGACGTAATCGTGCATGGGTCAGTAAATCGACATGTGACGTGTTCGACAGCTCTCCACGGCTCGCATTCACACGATAGCGGAGCAAAGTAAACAACAAGGGGGACGGACATCTATCTATCAATATTTTCTAGGCGTGTAGGTGACGGCGAAGATGGCCACAGGGGCTTTGCAATGGAGGTTATAAAGCGCGCAATGGACATCGAATGCATGCGCAGCCTTGCCGCGATGGCTGTTTCTCTGGAAGATGCACCAAACAACGAAGTGAAGAGGGGACTTCTTCATTGCTAGAGATCGGTCTGGGCTACGCCGTGGCTTACCAAGAAGGCACTTGGGATGCAAAACCAGCTTCACGAAGAGCTACTCGCCAGCGATTCCGAACAGTATACACGCGACTTGTATTGGATTGGAAAGAACCGTGGTTGCCAGCCGAACGCACTCTGCCTCCAGGAGTATTGCATCTTTTGCCACAAAATCCAAACTGCCCAACTGTGATTTGAGTCTCCGCCGTTTGACGAATCACTCCTCGCGAACTGGAGGAGAAGCGCGGGAATGGGTAACGCATGGTGACGTATGGTACGCGATCTGGGATCGAATTGCCATTTCGTTCGTCGTGAGAATGCAGCTTAAAGGGGACGAATACGGTCGCTTAAAAATACACAAAAAATGTTACCCGATCAAACAAAAGCGTTGTAAACGTAGTCAAAACTATTTTTTTGTTATTTGAAATGCCTCGAAAGCCCCAGTGAAGGAGTTTTACATGAGGGGTGGGCTGTAAGAGTAAGTTTATTATGTAAATGCTCGATCGTGTCAGGAGGAGGAGCATTCCAGTACTGTGCGGTCTTGACAAAAGATGGATTAAAGCCACGCACTGGTCTGAGCCGTCGGCGGGTACATGGCTTTCTAAACTTGATGCCGTCGCAATAGTCATGGCTCGGCTTGACGGGGAATAGCTTAATGTAGTGCACCATAAAACGTCAAGAAACGGCACAGATCAGTTTTACGGTGTCGAAACGCAAGCTCAGCAAAAATTAGCGCGAGCTTTAGGTTTGGTTACGCTTCGCTCGTGGCAGTAAATATAATACAATCCATCAATGTATGGGAAGTATTCGTAACAATAGCCAACAGTTGACAGCCAGTAACTTCGCTCATTGTAGTAAGACGGTAAGTTAGGCCAGTTGGTTAGGATCCATCGTGAACTTACAGCGCAGCACCAGAAAAATACAGAACAGGGAAGGATCAAAAGAGAAAAGAAAAGACGGCGCTGACTCACAACTGTTGTTTATTGGAAAAAAAAAACGGGGTGAAAAGTGTATATATATAGGTACTGGCAGCCTACATCACAACATGCGCAGAATACGAGATGCACCGAGGTAGCGTTGTCACGCTCATGGCAATAAACAAGATTGGCCTAAATAACTTAACTATTTTTCATGCAGTGTGACGGATGGTTCATTAACGCACTTGCTACCTCTAATCTTTATATGACATGCCTCAGCGGTTTCTCTTGTTAGCTGGTTAGGATGCTTGAAGATGATGGTGGTCGTCCCATTTTTGAGAGAACCATCATCATCTTCAAGCATCCTAACCAGCTAACAAGAGAAATCGCTGAGGCATATCATATAAAGATTAGAGGGAGCAACTGCGTTAGTGAAGCATCCCTCACACTGCATGAAAAAGAATTAGGTTATTTAGGTCAATTTTGTTTATTGCCATGAGCGTGACAACGCTACCTCGGTGCACTTCGTATTCTGCGCATGTTGTGATGTAGGCTGCCAGTACCTATATATATATATATATATATATATATATATATATATATATATATATATATATATATATATATATATATATATATATATATATATATATATATATATATATATATATTGTTAAGCGGTTTATTGACGGACACTCAGCGATGATTCACGACAGCGACAGTCAATGCGGGGATCGACTCTCTGCACGAGCTGCTCTTCTTCTTAAGAAAAGGGCGACCCACTAGAAGGCGTTGAAGAGGACGACCCTCTGTTCGAATGCTTTACCACAACTACCCCGGGTACGAAAAGGGAGCCGCCTGGCGACCTAACAGCTGGTTACAATGAGCGGATCATGGTAGGCCTTGAGGCGCTCCACGTTAACAATGTCGCGTCCTCGACGACGCATGTCCGAAGATTGTTCGATGGGTTCAATCAAGTAGTTGACTGGAGAAGTGCATTTGACGACACGGTATGGGCCTTCGTATTTAGGCAATAGTTTTGAAGATAGGCCGGTTGCAGTAGTAGGGATCGAGAGCCAGACGAGCGCTCCAGGGAGGAATGTGGGCGCAGTAGTACTAGCGTCAGCGCGAATGCTTTTTTGCCGCTCTTGATCATGCGCAGTAAAGGTCTTTGCAAGTTCTCTACATTCTTCAGCAAGCTTGGCTGTAGCAGAAATAGGTGCCCACTCAGACGGATCTGGCCTGTACGGAAGTATCGTGTCGATGGTGTGTGACGGGTGCCTTCCATATAATAAAAAGAAAGGTGAAAAGCCAGTAGTGCTCTGAGGGGCGGTATTATATGCGTAGGTGACGAAGGGTAGAATGGAATCCCAATTTGTGTGATCGGCGGCGACGTATTTGGAGAGCATGTCGCCCAGCGTACGGTTGAAGCGTTCTGTGAGGCCATTCGTCTGCGGGTGGTAAGCAGCAGTTTTGCGGTGAACAACGTTGCACTCTTTGAGAATGGCTTGAACGACTTCAGACAGGAAGACACGGCCTCGGTCACTGAGCAGTTCCTGGGGTGGGCCGTGTCGCAGAATGAATCGTTGGAGCAGAAAGGAAGCCACATCGCTCGCTGTAGCCGCGGGAAGAGCGGCTGTTTCGGCGTATCGCGTGAGGTGGTCTACAGCAACAATGGCCCAGCGGTTACCAGCCGACGTTAGTGGAAGTGGCCCATACAAATCGATGCCAACGCGCCCAAACGGCCTGGCAGGGCAAGGTAGAGGTTGCAGACCTACCGGCGACAGGTGCGTTGAAGTTTTGCGGCGCTGACATTCTATGCAGGAGCGAACGAATTTCTGCACGTAGCGGTACATGCCACGCCAAAAGTACCGTTGGCGAATGCGGTGGTAAGTCTTCGATACCCCGGAGTGCGCACACTGCGGATCAGAATGAAAGAATTCGCATATGTGAGAGCGCAGACTGCGAGGTATGACTAGTAGCCACTGGCGGCCGTCACCGTTGTAATTGCGTCGATGGAGGAGGTCGTCGCGAACTGCGAAATGGTGGGCTTGACGACGCAACGCGCGAGTGGATGGAGTGGATGGATCAGTCAGCAAGTCTATCAGTGAGGCAATCCATTGATCCTTGCGCTGTTCAGTAGCAATGACATGAATGCTAATCGAAGAAATGGCAAGGTGAGACACTGAGTTGTTGGCATTGTCGTCAGGCAAGGGAGAGCGCGACAGGGCGTCGGCGTCAGCATGTTGCCTTCCATTGCGGTACAGCACGCGGATGTTATAGTCTTGCAGGCGAAGTGCCCACCGGGCGAGACGGCCTGAGGGATCTTTCAATGACGACAACCAGCATAGTGCGTGGTGGTCGGTGACAACATCAAATGGGCGACCATACAAATAAGGTCGGAACTTTGCAAGGGCCCAGACGATTGCCAAACATTCTTTCTCGGTGACTGTGTAATTAGTCTCGGCTTTAGTAAGCGTACGGCTCGCGTACGCCACGACATATTCCGGGAAGCCTGGTTTGCGCTGCGCAAGGACAGCGCCGAGGCCGACACCACTGGCATCCGTGTGTACCTCTGTAGGGGCCGTAGGGTCGTAGTGACGGAGTATGGGAGGCGACGTCAACAAACGACGAAGTGTTCTGAAAGCGTCGTCGCACTGTGATGACCACGAATGGAGAGGCCCGTTACTTCCGAGAAGCTTCGTCAGCGGCGATATGATAGTCGCGAAGTTTCGAATGAAGCGCCGAAAGTAGGAACACAGTCCTACGAAACTGCGCAGTTCCTTCACGGATGTCGGCTTGGGGAACGCGGTCACGGCCCGAAGCTTGGTTGGATCAGGGAGAATTCCGTCCTTGGACACGACGTAGCCGAGTATTGTCAGCTGCCGAGCTGCAAATTGGCACTTCTTTAGGTTCAGTTGCAGACTGGCGTTTCTCAGACGCGTTAAAACATGCCGAAGGCGTTGAAGGTGCGTCGAGAAGTCAGGAGCGAAAACGACGACGTCATCGAGGTAGCACAGGCACGTGTGCCATTTCAGGTCACGCAGAACTGTATCCATCATGCGCTCAAAGGTGGCGGGCGCATTGCACAGCCCAAACGGCATAACGTTAAACTCGTACAAGCCGTCAGGGGTGACAAAAGCGGTCTTTGGTCGAGCGTCCTCAGCCATAGGTACTTGCCAGTACCCTGAGCGCAAATCGAGGGATGAAAAGAATTCTGCTCCTTGCAGGCTGTCAATCGCGTCATCTACCCGCGGTAGTGGATACACGTCCTTACGAGCGATCTTGTTGAGGCGTCGGTAGTCCACACAGAACCGCACAGAACCGTCCTTCTTCGTGACGAGAACGACAGGAGATGCCCAGGGGCTGCTAGAGGGGCGAATAACATCGCGGCGAAGCATGTCGTCGACTTGCTCGTTGATTACACGGCGTTCTGTGGGAGATACGCGATATGGACGTTGCCGCAGCGGTGGCTGTGCGCCTGTGTCGATGCGATGCGTAACGGTGGATGTGCGGCCGAGAGAAGGTTGAGCGACATCGAAAGAAGAGCGGAATTCTTCCAACAGGCCCAAAAGCTGGGAACGCTGGCCCTGCGTAAGGTCGTCGGGTATGCAGGGACCGAATATATCATCGGATGATGAAGCAGATGTCGAAACAGCACCAAGCGTACAGGAACTTGGGCAGTGCTTGTCATCGGGTTCATCCATAACTTGCGCGTCTTCGATGGGTTCCACGCTGCCGAGACATTCTCCTCGCACCAACGTAACGCTGTACGGAGATGAGTTCACAACAAAAATAGTGGTGCTGCCGTGAGTGAGTTGCACGGCCGCGAAAGGAACCAGCAAGCTTTTTCTTATGAAAACTCGATGAGATGGCGAAAGGAGTGCAGCGGTGTCAGAAAGGCTTGCGCAGTAGAGCGACACCGCAACAGACGAGTTTGCAGGCACTTGAGTGTCGTCTCTGACGAGTAACTTGCTTGCAGCGGATGGACTGTCGGCCGGCGTCAAAGAAGAGAATGGCGCGAGTTCTATTTCTGCTGGTGCGCAATGAATGACGGCGTCGTGGCGGGAGAGAAAATCCCATCCTAGGATAACGTCATGAGAACATGAAGAAATTATGATGAATTCGACCGCATACATCACGTCCTGAATCATAAGGCGGGCTGTGCACATCGCTGTAGGGTGAATGCTTTGGGCGCTGGCTGTACGGAGGGAGAGCCCGCAAAGCGGCGTGGTCACTTTGCGCAGTAATCGGCAAAGTTTTTCGTCCATCACGGATACGGCGGCTCCAGTATCTACAAGGGCAGATGCACGAACGCCATCCACAAGCACGTCTATCACGTTCGACGGGCTTTCCTGAGGGCTTCCGCAGTTCGACAGCGTCACAGCCCTTGCCTCGTGGACTGCGACGACTAGTTTTCCTGGTCGCCCTCGAGTGGACGTGGCCGCATCGGTGACAGTGAGCGACGTCGTGGAGATGGTGAACGGCGGGTAGATGCAATGGGGCGGGACGACAGTGACATAGGCGGCGGTTGGTCGTAAGAGCGGCTTGACTGGCTGGGAAAGTTGGAGGCGACCTGCGGTTGCTGCACACGATTGCAATATCGTGCCACATGACCGACGCAACCGCAAGCAAAGCAGATGGGGTGATTATCAGCAGTGCGCCATTGGTTTGCTGGTCGCATCCATGTCGCAGAACGCGATTGGCGAGCCGGCTGCTGATATGAGTGCATGGTAGGCGGCACTCGGGGCACGTAGGTGACGCCGGCGTATGTAGGCGAGACAGGTTCTCCAAAGGCCTGGGGCCTCGCGACGGTTTCGGTGTAATTTAGCGGGACAGTGACAGAAATCGGTGGGGGCGGCCTGGCAACAACTTGGGCGTAGCTGAGTGGCACAGATGCAGGAGGTGGCTGGTGGTATTCAGGGACGACCTCCGCGATTTCCTGCTGAATGGCTCGGCGGAGTGGAGGTGGAAGTGTACTTGATGGCTGTTGAGCTTGTTGTGGGGAAGCAAAAGCCAGTAGAGAGACCTGGCGGGCAACTTCCTCACGCACGAACGACTTGATTTCGGCGAGCAAGGTTGCGTGGTCTGGAACTGCTGACAAGGCCGAGAGATCAGCATCACGTGGTGGCGGGCGACGGGTCATCAAGCGCTGCCGCCGCAGCTCGTCGTAACTTTGGCATAACATGATGACTTCTGCCACAGTGCGGGGGTTCTTTGCCAGGAGCATGGTGAAGGCATCGTCGGCGATGCCTTTTAGAACATGCGTGATTTTTTCAGCCTCTGACATGTTCAGGTCGACCTTTTTGCACAAGTCAAGGATGTCCTCGATATAACTTGTGAAGGACTCACCGGTCTGCTGGGCTCGTTCACGTAAACGCTGTTCAGCTTGCAGCTTACGAACGGCAGGGCGGCCGAACACGTCGACGACAGCGGTTTTAAAAGCGGACCAAGTCGGGAAATCAGATGCGTGGTTATTGTACCACATTCCGGCCACCCCCGCAAGGTAGAAGAACAAGTTGCCGAGTTTAGCTGCCTCATCCCAATGATTGGGGACGCTCACACGTTCGTACATGGCAAGCCAGTCCTCGACGTCAGTGCCATCCGCGCCGGTGAAGACAGGAGGGTCGCGGATGCGGGGGACACCGGGACATGGCGTCGGTGTAGGAGGAAGCGTTTGCTGGGCGGCGTCTTGGTACATGGTTTGAGGCACGGTACGGGATCGAAGCTCCAAGGGCATCGAATGCTGACCGAAGGTGTTTGAAGGGCACAGCACTCTCCACCAAATTGTTAAGCGGTTTATTGACGGACACTCAGCGATGATTCACGACAGCGACAGTCAATGCGGGGATCGACTCTCTGCACGAGCTGCTCTTCTTCTTAAGAAAAGGGCGACCCACTAGAAGGCGTTGAAGAGGACGACCCTGTGTTCGAATGCTTTACCACAATATATATATATATATATATATATATATATATATATATATATATATATATATATATATATATATATATATATATATATATATATATATATATATATATATATATATATATATATATTTTCACCCCGTTTTTTCCCCAATAAACAACAGTTGTGAGTCAGCGCCGTCTTTTCTTTTCTCTTTTGCTCCTTCTCTGTCCTGTATTTTTCTGGTGTTGTGCTGTAAATTCACGATGTATCTTCGCTCAACAGAGGTAGTGGATGATAAGGAGAAAAAAAAATTACACACGGACATGCAAACGTGTCTTCTGCAGGACTTGCGTTCCGCTGTTTTTCCTCATCCTGTGCCTCTACGGGCTCGAGCCTTTCGTCATCGGTCCCACCATAAAGACATTCTTCGAAAACCTGCGCTACGAGGTGTCCAGTCACTGGTGGCAACTGCTTTTTCAGACCAGGAACTTTTATCCAACCGTCGGGAAAGTAAGCTCGCGCTAGTAAATGCGAAGGATTTCTTAGCTTTGAGTGTTTCTATCTATCTATCTATCTATCTATCTATCTATCTATCTATCTATCTATCTATCTATCTATCTATCTATCTATCTATCTATCTATCTATCTATCTATCTATCTATCTATCTATCTATCTATCTATCTATCTATCTATCTATCTATCTATCTATCTATCTATCTATCTATCTATCTATCTATCTATCTATCTATCTATCTATCTATCTATCTATCTATCTATCTATCTATCTATCTATGTGTCTGGCACGTGATTGAGCCACTCGGTCAAGTTAAAGCACTTGCTGAACGCCCAGTTATTTTGAACTGAATACTGCGCTCACACTTGTGAACATTTTTCATAAGAAAGGAAATACTATACGCATATCTGAGGCACAACATCAATACGTGATTGTTTGGTGCTGTATTATTCTAATAGAAAGTACGTAAGTACGTAATTTTAAAGATCCCAGTGTTTCTTACGCTGTGCAGAAAATGCGCCGCTATGCATGAAAATGACGGCTCGCAGAAGACTGTCGTCCTTCGACGACATTTTTCACTTAGTTTATTTCGGCCTGTCATCATTATTCTAAGCTCGTTTACTCAAGCTTCAAGAATTGACTTTGACTTCACCCTTAGTGAAAGAATGATATTCAATAGAACAACGAATAGAATAAATAAACAATTACAAGATTGTATAATCATACGTCATTCTATTTTGCGAATGTAGAGTCGTATTTTTCAACGATTCCTGAAAGTCAAGTAAACCTATGCAGTGCCACTTCGCTGATAACGAGAAATACAACAGCTTACATTGTGGATTTTTATAATAGGCTGGATAACGTATTGAGATTATTGCTTGTAATACTATTCCATATCATATCGCGTAAAAAAGAGGTCTTAGCACTGGTTAGGAGGAGATAATGATGAAGATAACTTGTACGGATGGGGCTCACCCACCACAGCGGATGGGTCAAGAACCTAGTAGCAGAACGCTTAAAGTAAAGGTATGTAAATTAAAACAAAGCTGGCAAATCACTTTGTCTTCGTCCTGTAGTGTACAAAGATGAGGATAATGAAGAAGAATATAAAGAAAGTTGTGTTTACTATACTAATTACCGGATTTCACCCCAGTTTTTGAAGCTGAACTGTTGGCAATAGTTCTAGCGCTGGGAAAGCTACCTTTGAATGCCGATAACGCGATCATAATCACGGATCCCCTGTGAGTATGTACGTCGATTACGGCGTCAACAAAATCGATGGCCTTAAAGACGCATTTATGCTAGTCCCTCCTCAGCTGCAGCTACTGAAATTAGTAGGGGTACCTGGTCATTGCGGCTTAGAAGTAAATGAGATTGCCGATTCTCTAGCACGAGCAGCATTGAAAAGGCCAGTACTATCAGTCCTTTCCGAAATGGCCCCTATAACTGCGACAAGATACAGGAAACTTGCGCTTCGTGCAGATGCTATGGAAGCAGTATTATCAACACCAGAATTTACTCACTTAAGATTTCCATGGAAAATTCATATGTGTCCTACAAGACCGTTGGAAACCATAATAACCAGATTTCGATGTCGTGTCGCCCCGTTAAATTTCTATTCACATAGGGCTGGTCTGGTGATATCACTGCTATGCAACTTTTGTTCAGAATCGGAAACAATATAGCACTATTTTTTATTATGTCGCCGATACAAACTGCTCAGCAAAACACTCTTAGTCCTCCCATTCGCTAGCCTGGGGCTGAACTTCACTATAGAAAATATACTTTCTTTCGGTGCTTGCGATCTGGGCTTCAGCCACGAGAACATTTTCTATGCAGTTTGCAAGTACCTTAATGAAAGTAAAAGAATTAAGCTTCTAATTGCGTGATTATTATTCCTGCAAAAAGAAAAGAAATTCCAGCATACACAAGAGCATTGTTTAACCATGCTGATTCCTATTCAAAGTAATGAATAATTGTCTTTTCTGAACGAGTAACAAACAACTATTGCACTGCTTTCGTTCTGCCTAGGGTGTCTTTTCTTTTTTCTTTCTTTTTTCCGGTGGATGGTTTCGATATCGAATAAAAAAAAATCTCACTGAATTAAGTCATCGATTCTTGGCCAATCCCCCTGAGTGGGTACGAGCCATGGCTGTGGAATCATCATCATCATCATCATCATCATCATCATCATCACTAAGCAGAATAGTACGCTTCCGTGTCTCGGGGAATATATTAGTCAGGGACCTTTATTTCAACGTTGCCAATCATTTGGCATGTAGTGCTTTCAAATTCGGTTTTGCCACTAAAATGGGTCCAAGAAAGGTTAGCAAAGCAGGGTGCACAATACTCGAGGACCGAATTCTGTTTCTCTCTCCTTATACGAATAGACAAATTAACATTGGTTACGTACACTTTTAACACGAAAGTAATTTATGCCACTGTCCAACACGACTCCCCTAATGTATTTCCGTCACGTATGTTACGTAGTAAATGTGCTCTAACAGACGGCAACAAAGCTAGAAAAGAAACAGTTCTGTCATCGAGAAATTCAAATAAAATTGTTCTTTCTCTCTCTTTCTGGTAGCCGAATTCATGATCCCGCGCTCTGCGGTGCAAAAAGGGAAACGACTTGGTCGCACAGGGTGCATTCTTTGGGATTTTAACGGTGACCTATTTATATGTTCAAAGTATCGTTGACGGCGCTCTCAGCTAGGTGGCACTTCAGCGTGTTCTTGTTATCCTAGCCAGATAGCGCGAAGACCGCGCTTTGAAGGCCATTGACGTATACCACGTGCTACGATGCGCGCGCGCCTCTAAGAGGACATGGCCTCTCGTGCCCGCGAGCACCAAGTACGTCTTGAGCTCTCACCGCAAGTTTGCGGTGTAGTTAAATAGAGCACGAAGGTCCATTCGCTCGTTGCAGTGACTACGTTTGCGAAAGGAGTGCCTTGCTCGCGCGCAAATAAGTAACAAGTGTGACAGTTGGTAGCTCGTGATCGTCCGCTGCATGCTCTTATCCTGTGTCCTTCGTGCTTGAGCAGCTCGCGGCAAGTTTCGAGCTACTTGCCGTTGCTTCACGTCACATACAGTTTGTTTGATGGAGCGTTCATTTCTTTGCCCTTGTGTGATAAATGCACAATAAACACTCATCTACTTTTGTGCACACGCATTTCACTTTCGTGTGGCACCATTTTTTAACACACGTGCGTAAGATATGTTTTTTTTTCAACTATTCAGAATCCCATACCACATGCATGGTACCTGTCGGCCGATTTCCAGTTGTTCGTCGTCTCTCTTCTCACGCTGCTGGTACTCAGACGGTGAGCCCTTTGTTCAGACTAAAGCCACTATATGCTTAAAATCACAATGCTGAATCTGAGTAATCAATACATGACCTACAAGAGTTATACATTGTCTTCCATTAAGGTACTCCGAAATGCTGCTCACCCATGGTTTCAGGGTTTGGCAGAGAAATTAAGTTCCGATGGCATAAATTGTAGGCCCTTCCGCTCAGATAGTCTACTGTCGAAATTGCCGAACAGATTTGTTGACGTTTAATCACGCGCTTTTTGTTCTCGTAAAAAACTTATGTTTCAGCGCAAAATAAATACCTGGGTCTAGGGTTGTCTGAAGAATTATAATTATTAGTAAAGACCATATTTTACGGAATTTAGAAAGGATAGAAGGTTGGCTAAATTATGGTAAATGAACGACTCGTGCTTTACTTAGTAAAGAAATGTTCAAGATGGTTCGTCTGAGTCAGCTGGGGGTCATAAATAAATATAAATAAATAAATAAATAAATAAATGAACATATATATATATATATATATATATATATATATATATATATATATATATATATATATATATATATATATATAATTGCAGTAACACCTACTGGTTGGCATCATCATTAATTTATGATTGCTGGTTCCCGTCCTCGGCTTTTAATGCCAGTGTTTCAAGTATGACGTCACAGAGAACGGAATGAAAGAAGGAAAACAGGATTGCCTGACGTCATAGAGCGCCTCATTTATGGTAGTCTCCTCCACAGTGTGAGGGCGCACGATGCTGAGGCATAGCGCATCATGGTGGTTAGTCGATGATTGCGAGGAAAGCATTTAGTGGGACAGTGCACAAGCTCTGAATACATTGTAATATTACATTCCAGAAAGTTATTCAATATATATATGGTGTTTCTAGAAATGTGTCAAGCATTCTTTAAAAATAATCAAAAGCCACTGTTTGTGCGCTGTTTTCAGAGCTGCTTTTTATGCAGCTGCAGGCATGCTGAGAGGATTGAAAATATCATTTTGAACAGTAATTAGGAGAGTTAAATAGTTAGGTTCCTTAATTAGCAGAGTAAGGAAGTTAAGTCAAACGGGAGAATTGAGGTCCTTCATGCAAGGAACCCATCGCCGCTTCGAGATTTTAGAAAAGAGGTTTCTACGTAGCAATAACTGTAAATAATGAAGTTCTCGTAAATTCTGCGGCACAACCGAAACTACAGGGTTGATGAGCGCAACAAGCAGACCACTACAATGACGTCATTGTTCAAAACAAAACTGCAGTTCTTTACCTTTATTTAACGTATGTGCGTCATGCATGCTCTAACTGAAAGCGAAGTACACACACATAAGCTACGAACTCGGTTTGTGGTTGATACAACAACGTTTCATCATTTCGAACATCTCAGAGGAATATGGCAGTTGACCTCTCTCGCGTTTTGGTTTGACCACAGAATATACGAGAACGTCATTAATCTGCAGTTACTACTAATGGTTCCTGGTTGAAATTTTCGGAGCCCAATTCTCAAAGCGCCAATGGGCTCTTCGCACGAAGGATTTCAATTTTGTCATGTTACTTAACTGCGTCATCCCGCTAATTGAAGTATTATTTAATTTAACTTTCATAACTACTGTTCAGACTTTTATCCTGAACATCCCTAAGATGCCTGCCGCTACAGAAAAAGCAACTGCAAAGAGCGCTTTTTGCGGGTTTTTTAAAAAAAGATATTGGACACATTAAATTTAGTGAAACACGCTGTATATATACACTGTTGTTCTTGCTGACGCTTGTTCACAAGTAAGCGTGATTTCCAGACGCAGCAAGACACTGGTTTTGGCAGCATTCGCCTTTTTATCTTTGCTGAGTTGTGCCGGTGGAGTGTGCGTCGTTGCAAGTTTGAAGCTGCCGCCATTTATGATCTTTCCAGGGCCAAGTCCGGAGTGAGTATTGAAGCTTAACCATTATGTGGATTGCGTACATATCGTGGCATGCAGGATTCCTGTTTCTTGTGATGTCGTACAGGTGAAAGGAGGCCTCAGGGATTATTTCAGAATCCGGTGCTCAAGAATAAATTGGTAGCCCGTTCTTTTTACGTATCTGTCCGCATCGGCCACTGCCGTGATGTGAGGTGTTTCGGGGCTGCGGCTAACCCGGAGCCCCACAGGTAATACACCGAGACAGAATAGTAGCCATTTTTACCCCGCTTATGCCCGGCTGCAACTCCTCACTGCCAGCGGCTGCTGAATGCCGGACACGAGCCCACCCACGATCATCTTCCTCCTCCTGTACTATATAACTTGTACTTTCGATGATCGCGCTCACTCCCATAAAGCATGGTATTTCCCACATGCCTACCAACCATTTTTAGAATTCATTCAGCCCCCCCTCGTCAGCAGGTTGGAATCGCCTTCTATAATATGTCATCAGGAATACTGATAACTCTAAGTTTAAGGCGGCTTCAACTAACTTACTTTTTCATAACAGTATTACATTAGGCAGCCCTTTTCTCTCCCTTTATATGAAAACGTCAATACTTCAAGATGTTGCTGCGACGGTGCATTCTTTCTTTCAGATACGCATGCTATTGTTTTGAGTGTTATTTTGTTAGCGTTGTTGTCTTTTTGCAGCCGATCATATCATGCTTCGCATTCTACATCAACTGCTTTTTTTGTTAATGTGCGCTGGTTTTGTTTTTTTATTGTATCGAGTGGTTTTATAAGCAGGTTGAATTACAACTGTAACCCACTCTCATCTGTAATGTGCTCGGGCATTGAGGGCAATGAAACAAATACGCACTCCTTGTTTAGCCTCAGAAATGCTATAAGGCTGCTAAATAGAACATTTTCGACAGTAATGTGGACACCAAAATAAATAACCTTTTTATCATTAAATCTAGGCAGTTATCTCTAATTGGAGATTCGTAGTTTTCTTGAGAAGAACCCAGTGCAGACTTGAGATTTCGAAGAACAGGCCTTTAGTAGTAATTGAGCCATAAAACCTACCTGACGTGCCCTAGTGAAGTAGTGATAATGATACCCGACTGTTTACTCACAGGACGCGGGTTCGAATCCAAGCCATGGCACCCGCATTTTCGATGGAGGCGAAAATGCTTGAGTCGCAACATTTAGGTGCACGTTAAAGAGCCACAACTGGTTGAAATTTTTGGAGCCATCAACTACGCCGTCTATTATAATTATATCATGGTCTTGGGATGAAAAAGTCCAGATATTTCATGACAAAATTTATACGAATTCAACACAGAAACAAACTGTAAATAGGAAGAGCGCAACTCCCATGTATTGCTGAAGTACCCAGAATGGACAGCGTCGTTATATTAGCCATCAAGCGACCTGGTTGCGTGAGTTGCGCTTACAGTTACAGCTAGGATGGTGAATATACCTATAATAGAAGTCCTACACCCTTGTAAATGCTGTCTTGAACAGTGACGTAATTCTGGCCGTCAACTTGCTGCGCTTTTCTGCGCTTCAGTTGAGGATTCGCTATTGAATTTCGCTGAATTTTATTGCACCGCAATGATTGCTGGAGACCACTTTTTTAAATATTAAAGCTTTAATGTGTTCTGCGTACGAAGAACTTGAGTCTACCATTTCACATAAGCTCTTATCTCTATTAATCAGTACCTTAGCTGATTTAACTTCGCTAATCACTGTCCCAAATGATAGCTGCCATAAGATGGCTGAAGAAAAATCAATTGCAAAGGAAGTAAGCGAAAAAAAGATATTGCATTTTTCAGATTTAGGGTGATTTTAGACGCATTTCTTGACACATGCGGTAGATTGTTTGCGTGTTTACCCTATAAACCTCCGTAGCAAGCAAGCACATGTGGGCTGCCCGCCATATTTTCTGTCAATCGTTTAGCACTGGCACCTTGCTCTTTCTCCCCCCTTCAGTAATATAGCTACATGAACTAGCCTTAACCTTCATTCTTACCATGAAAATGTTCATAGAATAAAACTGCAGCCAATCATAACGTGGCAGGTATAGTTGGCCTGGCCAATGGCAAATGCAGCTCGTGAGGCAGTTCGTGAGTCCGGGTGAGAAAACTACTAGTCAGTGTGCATCCACGCGAGTACGATACAACAAAATATTCGCGAGTCCGAGTCTGAGTGAGAGCTAGACATACTTATTGAGTGAGTATGAGTGATCTCCAACGTTTTGCCTATCTTTCTTAAAGGAAACGGACTTGGCGTCGTGTTTATAGACATTTTTTTCACGTGACTAATTATTTGTTGGCATGTGTGTGGTTTTTTGCCTCTTTTTTGTTACTTTACTCTTCCCTCTCATTCTTTGTTTTCTCCTGTTTTAGTTTCCTCTATGTCTACCATTTCAGAAGGAGCAGGCGGCCTTTGTGCCCCATAAGTGAAAGTTTTCAGCCTGTTCGCTCCCAATTTCCTCCGTGTGTTCGTGTTCTCTCTGTGCACAAATAAATAAATAAATAAATAAATAATCTATATTATCTAGGCGAAGATGATCTGTTAGTTATCGTGTCAGAGCTTAACGAACGAGATGCTGGTCCTGATGTGTGGGCACCTATGGCTCTATGTTGAGGTATTTCTTACACCCTTCATGCAAATACAGAAGCGCTTCTTGTTCCTCTCAATTGCATGGAAATGTTTCAGCGTCATGATGCGAACTGCCGATGAATACTACATTCGGCCTTACTACCATGCCGTGTGCTACTTTGGGGGCTGCATCACGTACCTGATCAAGGAAGACTTCAGGGAAGCACGGATATGCAAGGTATTGGCAAAACTTTGCACGTTAGGAAGTGACGTAAGATAAAAATGTATTTGGAATCATCTTTAATTAATACAGTGGTTCTTGAACAGATGGTTTGTACTTGAAGTTTTTTTTACAGGTGCATAGACGAGCTTCTGTAATTTTATCGTTTTCCATACAGCACTCCATTTACCATATGTGACCGTCACGTGACACATTTTGATGTATCTTTCAAAATAGAACTGTGATGTATCTGAAAAAATTGTGGTAATTTTGAGGAGATATGCCCCATTTCTCGACGTGCAATGCCGGAAAAATAAGTTGACAAGAGACAACAAATACAGGGACATATCCAACAATTTACCACAAGAAAGGGCATCTGGCGCACGCAAATGCGCATGCGTCAAGGCGACGTGGCATGGCGTTCTCGCGTCAACGTAACCTGGCGAAGGCGACATCGTTACTTTCAAACGGCGCTGGCTGACCTGATCCCTGCACCGCACTCGCCATCTCTACTTGCGTAACGTTTTCTGCTTGGTGTAATTTATTTTATATATTGTCTTTGCTCTTCTTCAGCATAGCACATAAAAAACTTAAGACTCGCTGTTTTGGTGCAAACCATAATAAAATAGGATACTTTGTAACAAAACTACTGCTCAGTGCAACTTGTCAGTTTTATTAAAATATTTTCTTGTAGTAATAAATGTAGTGAGAACCAATAGACAATCAAGCCAATGAAAGGGTAGTGGTCTGTTTGTGTTGTAAATATTATATATTTGTGCATATAATAATCTGGTCAGAAAGACAAGCTCTCGTTTTGTCACCTTAAATTTCTTCTTTTTGTACCATAATTACTACAGGTTACAGCACCTCTACTTTCCTTGGGTTGTTTGTCTATTGGTTCTCATTAAGATTGTATCTAACAGAGAAAAGGAGTATTCTTCGCTTAGTGGAGTAATATATATATATATATATATATATATATATATATATATATATATATATATATATATATATATATATATATATATATATATATATATATATATATATATATATATATATATATATATATATATATATATCCACTGAGGGCAGTAATGTATGATTCGCCTTCATTTTTCCAGAGGCTGCTGCAGGCTGGGTGGTGCGGGTGTGTGACCTGCGGCTTGTTCTGCGTATTTGTGAAGTTCGCCTGGGTCACTAGCTTCGATGCCGTGCCACACGGTGTGACTCTCTCGGCGGCATTCTTCGACCGCATCCTCTGGACGCTCTTTTTAGCATGGATCACTCTCGCATGCAGCACCGGCCGAGGTGGTGAGGAAACGAGATTGTTTTTACGCGCAAGCGTACGTGCTTCATATGCCAAATGCATGCCGTGCAGTGTATCGTCTTAGAAGTCTACTTTGCCAACATATTTGTCCCAGAAATCTTACGTTGTGGTTCTGCATGGAAATCAAGCTTCCCCCTCTTTGGTGCTGCATGGGAAGAAATAAAATGAAGTTCCGTAGAGGTGCAATGTGGAGTCAAGTTAGCAGATTGTAATATTGCGTTTCAGAAGGCCACAATCGCACGAAACATTTGCAGCGCACGGACTGCGCAATGAGTGTATGATTTAGTGCTACTCTCTCATCACAGAAAGGATCAGTCATAATTCATAATCACCATAAACAACGTAGCAGGTGACAGGCGCGCACATCACCTTGATGACGGATATATAGTGTGCTTCGGTGTTCTTCTTGCCGTGCGCGTTCTAGGAGAACAGAGACGCAGAGGTGAGTAGAAGCAGCTGAAGTGTCACTGAGAAGTGAAGTGGACCAGTTAAGTGACAAGGCGATAAGAAGTAAAAAATAAGCGCGGTAGTGCTCACGTGCCACAGATTTAACCTTGGAGGTCGTGTGCCCTCCAAGCCTTAAGAGGAAAGTGTTCTGTGACTTTAATATTATTATTATTATTATTATTATTATTATTATTATTATTATTATTATTATTATTATTATTATTATTAGTGGGGTTTAACAGCCCAAAGCACCATATCACTGTGAGATACGCCGTTGTGTAGGGCTCCGAAAATTTGGATTACGTGGTGTTCTTTGACGTGCACCTAAATCTAGGCACACGGGCCTCAAGCATTTTGGCCTCCCTCAAAAATGCGGCCATCGCGGCCGGGATTGGATCCTGCGACGTGCGGGAAAATGTTTTAGGACGTGCTCCGCCAAGAATTGAAGTACGTAAGTGCCAGTGTGCACCTCTATGCATCCTATTCCTTGCCCAAGCTAAAGTTGGTTCCAAAGGCGCCGATGTCCTCCCAGACACCTTACGTGATAATATGGCGGCTTTTCAAGAGCGCCCAGTATGTCATTCAGGGACAAAAGATTGAACTACCCTAGAAACTGATGCCATTCTCCATGTATATCCAAAACCACTGAAGAGGATTAAGACATCCCGGTTAACCTAGCAGATATTCTATGGGTAATAGACGGCGGTCGGATAACAACGACGCGCTTGTGCGTAGTCTGCGTTCACGGAATGCAATCGCCATTGATACTTTTTGTGGCTTTATAATCATATGCGTTCATTCGCTATCTGCGCCCTCCGTTCTCTAATGCCAGTGAAAGAGCCGTGCCGCAGAGGGGCTCTTTCGCCGACGAAAGCAGTGGAAGGCCACAGGTGCGTCGCTCTCGGGAATCAACAGCATCTAGATGGAGCTGAATGAAACAGACGATCGGCAAGTGCGCTTTTACGTCCTCGTTAAAGAAGGCGGCGCAGTCAGCCCCTTTCTAGCAGAGTGTTGCCAGCCGGTCTGAGAACTGGCCCTGTCCTTCACTTCTTCAAGTTATTCTTTCTTCTTCGTGTAATCAACAAGCTATTTCTCGGTAAAACGTTTCTCATAGCTCGTGAGCCCGCGTGGGAAACCAAACTCTCCAGTTTTGACATAATTTCTTCACGTGCAGGTTCAGCAGTGTAAGTCTTGAGGGTCTCAGCGTTTTTCTTACGAAGTGTACAATTTTCAAAAACCCATTGATGGTAGGCAGAATCCAAAATACGCGTGCTTGTAAGGTGGATTCAAGCTATTTAATCCTGTCGTAGTGTGGTCAACGTTAATAATAATAATAATAAATAACAAAAAAATTAGTTCCAAATCTGCATATTACACCGCAAATGTCGTCGAAAGACGATAGTCTTGCGTCTAGAAAGAGTGAACAAATCGTTTATTTGATGTTATGTGCAAGAAAATCGGTGAATGGTATTCTCCAGGCACTGTGTAGAGTGCCTTGAGCGTGTAGCAGAGGCGAACGAGCACATCGAGGCATGTTAGACACAAGTGCCATCTGGCAGTCATCTTTGAAAACGAAGGCGTGCAGCCCGCGGAGAAAGATGCGCGGCAGTCCTGTCGAAAAGCGACGGACACACGGAGGAAGGAAAGGTAAGGAGAGGCCCTGACGTCACTCGTTGTGAAGCCGCGATGAAGCCGGAAGTCGGCCATATTGACTAGGCAAATTCTCCTCTCTTGTTTACATATGAATGCGAAGCAGAAGGCGTGACTCCCTCTCCGGCTCGGAAAGCACGTGGGCTGAGCAGCGCGTGAGTCGTGACGATCCGAAACTAATGGAACTGGGCTCATAACTCTGAGCCAGCGGGACACCTTCAGCGAAATCGCTTCGTCCGAGTAATAACAGGGAGTAACAGCTCGCCGACAACGGAGCAACTACGAGAGAACGCGCGCTATATGCACTGACAACGGCGAGTGCTTTCACGTCATTAATTCAGCAACTGTACAGACAACACGATCGGTCGTGCGCCTTCTTTGGTTGCATTCCGCCACGTGGCCGACGCAGCGTCCTGCCACTGTGTCCCGTGTTCTGCGTAAAACTCACCGGCGTCAGCATTCTGCGACGGTGGTGACTTTGAGCACGGTGCTAGTGACAGTTGAACGTGGTTGCTGTTACGTTGAGATTACATGCAATGCTGGTGGAGAGTGTACTAAGCGGAACAGAAAAGGTGTTTTAATACGCACATGCAAGTTGTTACTGTACATACACAACACGAAACTACGTATGTGCACATGGTCCTCACGGCGTCTTGCTGGGCTCAACAGCGTCTTCCGTTGTCACAAGCAGGAGCACTGCTCAACTGTCACTGACCTGCAAGGCGTTCGTCGTCATTCAGCTTCGTCATGGTGCCCAACGCAATTTCGCTGAACACTAACTGCTTCATCCGCGTCATCCGCCGCACGACACATGGATATGCACTTGTTCTACGCACTGTTGAAACCCCGTGATGGACAAAGAGATTTGTAAACGTTGCTAAGAGTAATGTAACAGCCAGGAGCACACTGCGTAACCAATAACGCGGTGCAGAGCACAGATATTGTCCGCCACGGCTCAGCACGAGACCTGGGGAGGCACACATTCCGCCGCCAGCCGCGGCCGCTCACTGCTAGACCAGCTTCACTGCGCAACACGTAACCATAGCAACGCCGCCATTGTGCCTAGTGAATATGGCCGCCACGATGTCATTTCCGCCACATTTTTTACGCCCTGCGCCGGCTGGGCATGCCCTCTCCTTACCTTTTTCCTTCCTCCGTGGACGGACAGGTGCCACCACCGTGACGTCGTAGCAAAGCGTTGGAAACAGCTTTTTGAGCATCGCGTGGCACTGTCAGCGCAGCGCGATTAAACGCTGCATTTCTTCGAGTTACTTGTGTGTGCCTCTTCTAGTATAAAGGCAGACATAGAAAACATCGAAGCGTTGTTGTGGCACCTCAGATATGCGCAATAATGGCTTTTTAATTGACAATCGCACAACTATAAACGCTCAACCTTGAGCAATATTGGTGGACGCTGCAGATGGAGTTGGCCGTTTGGTGCCGTTTGAGGAAGCGTTAGGGGGGACAAACAGACAAATGTACAGGCAGATAGACAGACAAAAACTTTTCCGTTGAATGTCCCCAAGAAAGACTATCGTCCTTAAAAATTTGTGCCGTGATGACGTTACCACAAGTTGCCTAGCAACCGATTGAACGAGTGCTCACGTGGCAGCTGTGCGGCCTGTCTCCATCGGTGGACGTGGTCGATAAGCACTGGCATGGAGGGTAACACGATCGTGTACAGCATGGGCGCAGAGTACTTTTCGCGGGCACATGGAGTTTTACCTCGTGGTTTAGGAGCTTCGTGGTTAACACGTTTTTGTCAAGGCATTAACTAGAACCAAAACGGTGATTTTTTTTGTCGTTTGTGGACAGTGTCGTTCGATTAGCAGCGATTCTAGTTCGCTGGTGCGTCCGCTGGGAACACTGTGTACAGTACTCACGTGGTGTAGCTCAGGTGCGACCGTTACAAGTTGAATGCTCTGGCAACAGGTGCTACCGGCTTGCTCACAGTGCTACGATGACCTCAGTAGCGTCGAAAGGCCACCGTCACGTTCTAGCCGGTAGCGCGCGACTGAAATACAATAAGATTACGAACGTGTAACTCCTCTCACAGATAAGAAGAGTGAAAGACTGGAAATTCCATGGAGCGAGGAGGAAATGGCTATCTCTTGAGGCAATCTCGAGAGAACCACGCATCGTTGTGAACTGTGAAGAATAGAGGGGTATTCGAACGAATACAATCCAATCCCTATTCATGTACCAAGTTTTGTTCTGGCTGCACACGCACGCTATACGCGAACAGCGTGTGTGTGCCCAGGTTACATGTAAATATACAACCCTTGCTAAAAGTTAACGGTGTCAATCTCGTTGATCTCTGTTGTCTGTTAGGTGTTCCAAACCAGCTACGGTCCTGGAACGCCTACGTTCAAAAGTATGAACCATATATCATAGAGTGGCGGAAACCAGTCGAATGAATACTGTTCTTTTCCCATCCTACTCGCTAATTTCATTCTCGGTTCACTTGTTCACTAAATGTGCAGCAGCTTGTTTGTGCCTTAGGTTGCTATACTAATTATGCAACAATGCTAAAAGCGCATTTGTTGTTTCCTGTCGATATTCGTTTTTGTCAGGAGTACTGACGCAACTGTTGTCCTGGAACGCCTACGTGCCCCTGAGCAAGCTCTCCTTCGGCGTCTACCTTATTCACGTGCCTTTCCTGAACATCATGTTTGACGGGTCCAGGGAGCGAATGTACTGGTCAATGTTCAATCAGGTGAGTAGTGTGCTTCATATTAAGAGCATTCGGAACGAGGGAACATGGAAAGTCTCGAGGTGATACTACACTCTTGTCTGAATCTTGTTTACTCCATGACGCTTAGCTTTTCACTTTTTAAAGCCCATGGTAGACGACCTTGATACTCTGTTTGAAGGGCCTGAAAGGCCAATGCGCCTTTAGTGGCGGAGGGCGAGACACTGGTATCTATAGGTTTAAACATCCATTAGAAAATCCACAGGCCATTTTAGGGGCGAAGCTCCTTATGGCGTGGCTTGGGAGTCCCTCATAGTACGTAACCACCAGTGGTACATACCCGAAATAGGTATAACATTTGACCTCCAAGGTGGTGCCGGTGAGGGATTTCATCTGTGCGTTGTTTAACAATAAAAAATAGTGCTCAATGTACATGCCAATGGCTGCTAATGGGGAGTGAGAGACAGAAGCATTCGGCTTTTAGTCAACGCGCACGCTGCGATCCCCATTAGCAGCGACTGGCAAGTACATTGAGCACTATCGGACAAAAAAGGGTTGCTACATTATACTCGCTGGGTGTAACCTCCTTAGTTTTAGAAACGTTTAGCGAGCGTTGAGCCGCAGGGCCATGAATACAATGAACTAGTATATACCATGAATGAATTCGAGGTGGTTAAAGGGGGGAAGCAGATACGAAGCGCAAGCCGTAAGAAATTATAAGCTGAATCCTCCTGTCTCTCATTTCACATTAGCAGCCACTGGCATGTACATTGAGCACTATCTGACAGGAAAAGGTTGCTACGTTATACTCGCTGGGCGTAACCTCCTTGGTTTTAGAAAGGTTTAGCGAGCGTTGGGCCGCAGTGCCATGAATACAGTGAACTAGTATATACCATGAACTAAAGGTGGTTGAAGGTGGGAAGTAGACCCGAAGCGCAAGCCGTAAGAAAGTGTGCGTGTGGCACCTCTCGTTTAGTCCTTGGAATGTCCACTGGCTGGCGGTGCTTCTATATGGGGAATATATGATAAAAAGATGCGAGATGGTGGGACTTGGAGTGTTGAATAGATGGACGAACGGACACACAGACAGATGCATGGATGGACGCATGAGCGGACGCAGGTGCGGATGCATGAACGAACGCAGGGACGGGCGCATGAACAGACGCATGGATGGTCACACAGACGGACGCATGGACGGACGAATGCTTCGCCCCACTCTCCATCATTCACTCCGTGGATATGCTGCAATTTTTTATTCGGTCAATACTATAGGCCCTATCAGATCACTTCATTTCATGAACAATGCTTCAAATCTTTGTCTGCTTTTCTGCGGAATTTCAGTGTGTTTCGATTTTAGACTGCGTAGCTCATTAGCCAAACGTGGACAAAGCTCTGTCTCGGATGGCGATATATGGTCACGCGTAACATTCAATTGATAGTTACATACAACAAGAGCTTGCTCCGCGTTGCAAGCGCTGAGACTCAATTCACGCGAGGTGCAATTTGAACAGGTTTTTTTGCCGTGACGAGACAAATAAGGATGCCATAGCAAGAGAGCGACACGACGGCAGCCAATTAAGCTGTCCCGTTGTCCCCACATTAATTAACATTATTGAACAGAAAATGTAGGTGGATGGCGACAGGCTGCAACGTCCCTCTCGGCCGAGACAGCACACGCATGGTCTGAATCGAGCTACCAGCTATGCGGCTTCAGCTTCGCAACCAGCGCAGTCGTGATGAATGACGATGTTAGTGAGCGCATATGTTGATGCTATAATGCTGATGACATCTTTTTTTGCGAAGAAATTTAGGTGTATAGTATTGCCACTTCCTCATATGGAACACCTGGGAGGGAATGAAAAGATAAACGAAATAACGCTGTTGCAAATACAGTACTAATAGTGATAATAAATACAGAAAAAAAATCACAGCATATCCACGGAGTGCATGATGATGAGTGGGGTGAAGCGTCCGTCCGTCCGTTCTTGCTTCCATCCGTCTGTGCGACCGTTTGTGCGTCCGATCGTTCATCCATGCGTCCATCCGTCCATCCGTCTTTGCATCTACCTCTCTGTCCATCCATTCGTCCGCCATCTCGCATCTTTTCATCACATGTGCAGCATATAGAAGTACCGCCATCCAGCGGACATTCTAAGGACTAAACGAGAGGTGGCACACGCACACTTTCTTACGGCCTGTGCTTCGTGTCTACTTCCAACCTTTCACCGCCTCTAGTTCATGGCTATTATCCGTTATATACTAGTTCTCTATATCCAAAGAACTGCGGCTCAACCCTCGCTAAACCTTGCTAAAAACAAGGAGGTTACGCCCAGCGAGTTAACCGTGGCAACCCTTTCCGGTCTGATAGTGCTCAAAGTGCATCCTTCTGATATAAGTTTTTTTTTAGTAAGCATCAAATTGAAGGAAAACTTCATTGAAGATGAAGCCACCAATATTCGTCTCTGTAAGTTATTTCTGGAGAAACAACTATCTTTTTTATTCACGATTACCGTGCGCGGGTTTCCTCCTGAATTAACCAAAAGTGGGCGCGTGCCGCTCCTCTAGTACAATCGTCGAGGTGCCTACCAAGTACTACTACACCTACATACATCGCGGACGCACGAGCCACGGCATAGGTATCTTCGCCCCCAAAAGCTAGGTAGAAATAGTGCTATTTTTTCTCAAGTTGAGACGCGGAATTCATAGACGGTAAAGTATGAACTATAGGTGTCACTGCAATATAGTACGTAGCAACAAGACATCGAAGAACTACATACAGATCATATCACCACTTCTCTAACAAAACCACGAACGAATGTGCGCGTATCGTTGCAACTATGATCGGCTTGCGTCCTTCCGAACAATTCATGAGCGAAATTTTAGGCCTGTGTCTTTCTGCTTAATTTTTTAGGGTGAAGTTCCTTATGGTATAGGGCACTCCGTCCATCCGGCGTGGCCAGTACAGCATGTCCACAGACAGACAGACAGACAGACAGACAGACAGACAGACAGACAGACAGACAGACAGACAGACAGACAGACAGACAGACAGAAAGTCAGAGAGACAGACAGACAGACAGACAGACATGTGGACGGACGTACGAACAGACAGACAGACAGACCGATATGTGGGCGGAAGTACGGACATACATACGGACAGACAGACAGACGGACGGACGGACGGACGGACGGACGGACGGACAGACAGACAAAGCGACAGACATACGAAGAGACAGACAGATGAACGGACGGACGGACAGACAGACTGACAGAGAAAGAGACAGACATAACGATGGACGGACGAATGAACAGACAGACAGACAGACAGACAGACAGACAGACAGACAGACAGACAGACAGACATGTGGACGGACGTACGAACAGACAGACAGACAGACAGATATGTGGGCGGAAGTACGGACATACATACGGACAGACAGACAGACAGACAGACAGACAGACAGACGGACGGACGGACGGACAGACAGACAGACAAAGCGACAGACATACGAAGAGACAGACAGATGAACAGACGGACGGACAGACAGACTGACAGAGAAAGAGACAGACATAACGATGGACGGACGAATGAACAGACAGACAGACAGACAGACAGACAGACAGACAGACAGACAGACAGACAGACAGTCAGACAGACAGACAGACAGACAGACAGACAGACAAATGGACGGTTGGACATTTCGCCTCACTTATCATTATTCACTCCGTAGACTTGCTGTGATTTTTTCTTGTCATACGTAGTGAACGAGACATTCTTTTTATTGTTCTTCCAATTTCAGGTCACGCTGCTGTTCGCTCTGATTGTCTGGTGCTTCCTGCTTTCCTATTTGGCTTTCCTCCTTTGCGAGGCACCGACAGCTGGCTTAGAGAAGGTGATGTTCGCCAGACTTATGGAACGAATGCGAAAGAAAGAAAGAACAAACAGGGGCAAGACAGATGCTGGAAACATCCAAAATGACGGAGGGGATTCTAGAAAACGGGATAGCGCACACATGACGTTCTTTCAGATAGTTAGCCAAAAGTTTTCCATTACGAAGACACTGGTCCGAAGACGAAGCATAAGCGATGGGACGAAAACAAGTAGAACAAGCACAGATGCGAACGAAATCTCACGCCTGTGAGTGTACAACGAGTACAAACGTGATTTCCGTTTGTACAGACCATGCGGTTATCAAATGCGGTTTCGCAGAGCCAGGTCCTGCAGAAAAAAAAAATTGGCAGGGTGAGGTCTGATATCTTCCCATTTCAATGTCCTGCTCCGAAATCTGCAGTTCAAAAAAAAAAAAGGAAATTACCTCAGCTGGCCCAATGCCCCAATTTAAAACCAAGCCTGCTACACCAGTCGCAATAGCTCTACATTTACTTCGCATCTTCTATTTTTCCTTTTAATCCGCCAGCAATACCCCCCCCCCCCCCCCACAACCTCTGAGGTCCTCACACGAACGGGACCGCAATCGCTTCCACCAGTCCAAAAGGGGGTCCCTACCCATCGAACGCTCAGAAGCACTACTCTAGGCAATGGAGAGTCCTTATTCCAGTGCGGAATGTTGCTCAATAGAAAGCGCACCACGTTTCAGAAAGGTCCTCAACCACTTTTGCAAGTGACAATTGAATGGACCTCGGTATCAAAGTTTATTGCATCACCAATCGACACCCACACAAATTTCTCGAATCCGCGAGGAACGAGTGCAGCTACAAAAATGCATCACCAGCTTCAAGCTCTTTGTTTTATCACTCGTTCCCGAGAGCACACTGGAGGTTGCACAAGGAAGGATCACAAGGGTCCAAAATGTTACGTCAGCACCGGTCATGAGATTCAGAGCACCTAATTGAGCACCTTCGCTCTCTCTCCCATTGTGATACCTGAAGGCGCTACCATGGCTACTATATGCTGGAGGACTATGAAGCACGGCACCGGCGTGGGGAAGAATGACATATCATTCAAACGTCACTTTGACTTTAGGTTGGCTATTGGCCAAATGCATGCTATCGGTGGTTCGATGCCAGACAGAAGGCGCTGGCAGCTCGGAAGGAAGTGAGGGGAAATCGCTGCACAAAAAAGAATACCTGAGAAAATGGCAGCCTGTCGCACCGCATCTTAACTCTCCTTGACGTTCAAGACTGTATGACGGTCGCTGAGCTGTTAACGTTCTGAATTTCGTACAACTTTTTTCTTACCTAGACGGTCTGGTGGTTCATGCCCCCTAAAAAAAACCATTGGCTTCCGCTGCCAGTGATCAGCCATCCGGGTTGGCGAGGTGAAAAGTGCTTTGACAGGCGAATCATCAGACGCCTACAAAATGTTCATTATATTGTTGTTTTATAGTTGGCAGCACAGTATTTTATGTTTGCCCTTTCCCTGGTGTAATATACGCTAGATGGCGTGGTGGCCCATGTTTTGTAATTTTCAGTAAGTGTTTTTTTTATTTAATGGCGAAGTGTGCACTATCCCGTTTTTTTTTTTTTGAATAACATATACGTCGCAGAAAAAAGCGCGGCTGGGCGGATGAAGAAATTCCGAGTCTTGTGTTCGACAGAGACCCAGAAAGTGAAGTCTGCAATGATGACGATGTTCTGTTAGACAGTGGGGACTGCCAAACTAATTAAAGTGGTAGTGATGAAGAAGAGAATGTGTGTTCAGCCGACGCCTCGATGAATGCTTCGCACACATTTCCAAAGAAACACCGGATTGAAAACTGGCAACGGGAAAAAAAGATGACAGTGTTAATACTGAAATTGTTAAGCGCCTTTTCAGCGTTCATCAGATATGAAGATTTTGATAGAGCATCAAGTGGCTGCAAATACGAGTGCTTTAGCAATGTTCTACGCGCTTCTCGGAGAGGAGATTTGGGCTCATTTTCGAAGAGACATCTGTGCCCCTCCACCATGACCCTAGGCGTATCAGCCGGGGTGGGGGTAAAAAGAGCGCAAGCCCCCCCCCCCCCCCCCCGGGAAAAGTTGGGAGGTTGTGCCCCCCCCCCCCCCACTTGACAGTGGTCACTGTCGGCTGCACGAAAACGAACAACTAAGGCGAAGTTTTCCTTCACCGCAGCAGTCACTCAATTATATTGTTACGAGTAAATGAAAATGTTACCAGGGAATGTTTTATTATGGTAAGAACTTTCTAAAATTTCCGCTGTGACAAATGTTCTTCAAGGCTCTATGAGGTGCGATACTGAAGCTATATAACTGATGTGAACCGGACACGACATCCATCTGTATAGTAGGACTACACATTAAATGTTTATCTTTTTGTTATAAATTTGGATAGCTAGTATAGTAACCGTAATCACTTTGCACCAACTTGATGTCTGTACAGTACCTCTTTATCGAAGCAGATTCAATACAAAATGTTGCTAAAAACTGACCACATTTCCCTTTTTACACTATTGAGCGAGCACTGTGTATGTATAAAAAAGATCAAACAAAGTGCAATTGCGTTGACGAAGTTCTCTCTCTTTCTTTTGATATATATATATATATATATATATATATATATATATATATATATATATATATATATATATACATACATATATATATATATATATATATATATATATATATATATATATATATATATATATATATATATATATATATATATATATATATATATATATATATATATATATATATATATGTGTGTGTGTATATCCCGGCTGACGAGTGAGTTTGGTTGTTTGCCCCCGAACTCACGAAAGAGTTGGTACGGCACTGACCATGACTGACGAAAACCGCCTGTTGATGGCCTCACCCATGCGCTTACAAGCCGCCGAATGTGCTCATTTTCCTCGCGACATCCTGACAAACAAAGACAAGCAGAATCTACCAATACTTTGCTTAGTTTGTAAGGCACAGGGCAGAAAGTCCGAGAGCCGATAGGACGGTGAAAAAAGGTGAACTGCCTGTTCACATGCCCGTGTGTTTTAAACGTTTTCACACACGTAAACCATACTGAAGCACCTAATGCAGTCAAGCATGTGAATGAAGCAATGTTTGTTATTTCACGCCGGTATTTACTGATTTTATCGTGGTTTAGATGCACCAACCCATGCCGCCAGTGAGGAGCACGGAAGACAATGGGCTAAATGGCAACAAGTTGAAACTAGAGTTATCATCTTCGTACGCGTATCCACCTCTCTATATACAGACGAGTTGCGAAACTTGGGAAACAGCTTTGTTGCACCACTGCAGCTCATGCAAAATTGTTACAAGCTGCGACGCGTTCGCGAGTCGACTATTGGTATTCTGCCAAACTACGTGCTGCATTATTAATGGAGCCCACAATCGTGCGTGCCGTGCCATGAGTCACCAACGTTTCGACGCTCTGAAGCGAAGGTGGCGGACTCGTTTGTCATGAGGTGTCTCTCTCTGTGTGCATTAATTCATTGCGGAGCTATTACAAAGTGAAAAGTAAGTTTATCTAGTTTCCGAGCATAAAAATATGAAGGAGATGCTATCGCTATTTCTTGTGTTCGGAATAGATGCCTATTTTCTCTTTATCTTCTCAGGTAAAATGAAATTAAAAAAAAACAAATTACAGCATATCCACAGAGTGAATGACGATGAGTGGGGCGAAGCGTCCATCAGTTTGTCCGCGCTTCCATCCGTCCGTCCATGCGTTCATCCGTCCGCGCGTGGAACAGACAGACATTCAGGCAGACAGACAAACAAACGACGGACGGACGTGGCCAGTGGATGAATCAAGGTTTGCCGATGAAACCCTCCAAGGCTTCGCCCCACTCATCATCATTTACTCCGTGGATATTTTGTGGGTATGCTGTGAGGTGTTAACCACATACATGCATACAAACAGGTGACGACCGACCCAAGCCTTAAGGAGCTTCGCCTCTAAAAATTATAGTCCTGTGTTCAATGAGTTAGAAAGTTTTCACTTCAATACATCGCGCTTATTCTTAACACATATATAATTTGGATATATTTCTTTCAATAGTGATCATAAAGAGCTTCCAAGCTCTTTCATTAGAAGAATTTCCCGATGAACGATTGGTAGATGTCTTGATGTGTATTATGTGCAGCGCAAAAAACTGAGGACAAACGTTTATAGGCTGACACTTACTTCCAAATTCATTCATTGAAAAGCAGGAAGCCAGCTTCTATAAACTCCTCGATAAGCATCATGGGTGAGTAGACTAAACAAAAAACAGAATCTCTTTGTCAGTCATATGCAAACTTGGAGCACTTGCCGAGTTGGTCTTTCATTGCCTTGTGATTCATATTTCATGCCCGTGGGCCTAATAATTTGACTAGTGAAAACTTCGCTCTGTATCCAAAACAACGGTGATGCTGCTGGAGCCTTTGCCTATACGCCTGCGACGTGCCTAGGATAGCCTCGCAACAGTGATACACACGCCCTTGTAGTCATCACTGCATTAACACGTCGTAGATGACACACGGTCAATACGAAAAAAAAAATTAGCTTTAAACAAGCAGTTTTGAACCGTAGACGACGCGTCAGGGTGTGGATGCGTTGAGACAGCTAAGGGTCTGTTTGCTTCTCAAGGTTGGAACAACTGCGCAAAACGAACGTTTTTTTTTTTTTATGCGAAGCACCTCTTTGACTGCCCCATGCAACGCTGTCCGTTTGTGTTTCCGTGCCAGCGCACCGCACCACACTCCCCTCTTCGCAAGTATTGGGGTGGGGCCAAGTAGGCCACGGCTTCCCTCACAGTGCGCGGTGACGTCACATCTTCCTTACCTTCCGCGTGCTTGCCGCGTGTCACCTCTCTCTCGCTTCACCCTCTCTCAACGTTCGAGCGCACATCGAGGGAACACTCCGCTCGTTTATCTGCGATGGAGAGGACGCCGGAAAGCGAAGCTTCTTCGCCCGCCGAAACATGCGCCTAAGCAATATGGCCTAACCCAGCCGTCGCCAGCATTGTGAGGGTTAGCAGAGCCGATCCCGTTCGCGAATGGCGACGTTGATGGCGACACCAACGAGGCGCGAGCCAGGAAAGCCAAACGCAAGCGTCGGCGGCGGAAGGCCAATCACATCAACGAGGCGCGAGTAAAAAACGCTGATCGCATCCGTGCGTAGCGCTGCTGCTTCGCAGCCTATCATGGTTTTTTTCCTTTGGGAGATGTTCATTTTTTAGGGGCGAAGCTCCATAAAGTGGCATTCGTTCGTTCCTCGTTGTATCGCGTAACATGTCTTACGCTTTGACCTGCATGGTGGTGCCGGTAGGGTATTTCTCTTGTGCGTTGTTGAACAATAAAAATTCGCGGCGTGCTCGTCAACTAAAACCTGAATTCTCCTGTCTCTCATTCCTCATTAACAGCCATTGGCATGTACATTGACACTATCTGAGAAGAAAATGTTGCTACGTTATACTCGCTGGTCGCAACCTCCTTGGTTATAGAAAGGTTTAGCGAGCGTTAGGCCGCAGTGCCATGAATGCAGTGAACTAGTATATACCATGACCTCGAGGTGGTTAAAGGAGGGAAGTAGACACGAAGCGCAAACCGTAAGTAAATGTGCTTGTCCCACCTCTCGTTTGGTTCTTGGAATGTCCGCTGGATGGTGGTGCTTCTATATGCGGAATATATGATGAAAATATGCGAGATGGTGGTACTTGGAGTGTTGACTAGATGGACGAATGGACACACAGACAGATGCATGAATGGACGCACGGCTGGCTGCACGGACGGATGAACGCATGGACGGACGCATGGATGGACGCAGGGGCGGATGCATGGACGAATGCAGGGATGGACGCACGAACAGACGCACGCACGGAGGGGCGGATGGACGCATGGATGGTCACACAGACGGACGCATGGACGGAGGGAATCAAGAACGAATGGATGGACTAATGCTTCGCCCCACTTTACATCATTCACCCCGTGGATATGCTGTCATTTTTTGTTTGTGGTTTCTGTGCACTGCGTTGACGAAAAATTCTCTAAAGGGACAACCATGCTCTTACCTATCATTGCATTGTAAAGAGTGCGGCTTTGCACCCTTGTTTAGTGGTAGGGTAGTTAAATCTAGATTCAGGGACAAGGTAGCCTGGGAAATCGAGGAGGCGTATTTCATCAAAAAAGCCGGTGATTCATGTGTCGCGAAACCCTCCATTATGTTACTTGCCGCTGAGGTAGCTTTTCCGGAAGCGAACCATTAATACAATCTGACTGCTCATCTAATCTTTTCTTTCACTGTACGAGTTCTCGTAACCGCATATACATTTTTTCTCCAATAATGTTTCAGTTATTAGTGTGCGCCGGGTTCAGGTGTCTTCCCTTTGTACTTCAATGTTTTCACGCAACTGAGTTAAGAGGAGTTATTAACTCACCCAGCAGTCAGTGCTTTTCAACGATAAAAATAAACACTCTAATGAAGACACTGTTCAGAAAAATCAAATAAAAAGACTGAAAACAAACAAACAAACATGAATCCGTGCAAAAGGGAAAGAATAAAAAGACAAGACGAGAATCTTGAAGTGCGAGTGAAAAATAAGGGGACTATACACAACTAGGTATATAGAAACCTTGCGGAAAGAGAGATAACAGAAGAATCTGTATATTGTGAAAAACCATGGTAATGCCAGTACAGAGTTGAAACAAAAACAATGAAAAACATCCAGATCATGAAAGTTAACACTATATAGACTTTGTATTCTGTGAACAGTAGAGTGTTCAAAGAAGTTGGCAGGTTCGTGGTACGGCCGATTCTCTCTCGTTAACCTACGTGGAACCCGGAAACTTACACAACTGAAAAGTAAAGGGCAGGCTTTCATACTGTGATCTAGTTTGTAAAGAAATAACAGGCCAGTGTAGTTTTGTCGGCAGTGGAGTGATGGCAATAATAATAATCTGGCAGTGTTAGAACGAGATTCAGAGTTATTTCTAGCAAACCGACGGTGGTAAATGCTTATAAATTTTTCTGGACTGTCTCAGTGGCATCGCTGCCAGAATTAGATGTGCCATTACACATCACAGATTCAAGTTGAGAAATAAATGTTGCAGCGTACACCCACTTTCTGCGCCAACAACCCGGGTTCGATTCCCATTCGGGAATGGTAAAATGGGGAGCTCCGGAAATTCGGACCACCTGGGGTGCTTTAACGTGCACATAAATTAAGGTTCATGGGCCTCGAGTACTTTGGCCTCCACCGAAGGCTTAATCACTGCTGTACACAAGATTACTATACTTTACATAACTTTAGAATCTTTTGCACACTAAAAGTCATTCTGGCGTTCTCTTATGAATGTTTGTCAGTAATATTTCTTTCGAATTAAATGTTAAATATTAAAACTGCTTTGAAATTAGTCATCTTATTATACGAAAACCCTTACAGTGGCATTCGTTTCATGTTGACTTTGGTGCGATTACGGCTCGATTCGTATTTCACTATATATATACTTCGTAATGCCTCCATAATTGACCCCAATATTAACGATACACCAAGCCTAATAACTAAACAAAGAATGTCCGCTTCGGGAAGACTGCTCAACACGTACTCTGAAGATTGCTTGTGGCTATATGCTTGATGCAAAGGTAGATGAATGCACCAAAAGCAAGACAGTCATAATTTGCGAACTAATGAAAAGAAAAACCCACTTAGATATCGCTAGTTTCGACTCCTTACAGTTTGCACGCGTATTCTGCATTCGGTGGGCCGAGCTATTGTGAAACAGGTGACACGTCAACCTTTTTGGAAAATGTGCGTAACAGAAATTGATCCGGTGGTCCAATTCGGAATGCTTTTTCTGCACTATACGTTGTCCGTGGCTCCACAGTGCAGACCGAGATGAGAATAGAAATGCCGTAGTTACCATCAACATCGAAATTCAGGTGGAGTCTTTAAAGTGGTTTTACGGCCAACCAAGTAGAAGCGAAATTTGAAAAACTGCACTAATACGCAAAGTCTCATTGCGGCTCTCAAGTGTGTTGTAATAAAAGCGGCTAAAAGCGGGGGATTATGACAGACACAAGGAGTCATTTTAAAGACGATAGTATTTCCTGGGATACTTCAACGCAAACATTTTGGTCTGTCTGCTTGTCGGCCTTTCTCTTTGCCTGTTTGTCAAGCGAGACGGCTCAAGTACGCCCACACTCACAGCGCCCCCCATCATTTATTGCTCTTCTTTCTGCGTTCATACTTGTGCAATTGTCGATTAGAAAGCAATTATTGCAGATATCTGAGGCACATTATCAGCACATCTTTGTTCTCTGGTGTTTTTACTAATACCAGAAAATGCATACATAAGTAAATCTGAGAATCTGAGTACCGTTTATTAGACTGCACAGACAATGCGACGCTATGCCTGAAAAGGCGAGTTTTCTACGCTATGCTAAGACAATACAGTGCTGCTACTTACCTTGAAATCTAAAAAAAATGTGGCCTCGAATATTGTGCGTGCCCACTGCGTGCTCGCTATAACGGAGGTCATCCTTCCGTTTTCTGAGATTGCCACGCGATGGCGCTCATGTAACACGCATTGTAGGTATACCTCGATGCGCACGCCCTTTTGAAGGATGGAGTCCCACTTCAAAGGAGTGAGTGGCGCCTTCTGATCGGTGGCCGCTATTCGGCTTCCCCTGTCTTGTCATGGCTGATTGAATGAGACATGTGCGTGGGATTTTCTCAAGAAAAATATCCGAGTTAGGCGTGCTACAGTGCAAAAACCGTTCGCGAAATGGCTATAGGTTGTTCAGATTTCCAAATATCTGAAAAGGCGACACTTGTCGCTGGTAATGATCAAGCGCTACAAGTGGCACCCAACGGACCATTCGTGTTTGCGCAGCTTAAGTTATGCCATATAAGCATTTCGATAGTTATAACTTAAAACACTGCCAAACGGGCGCTTTTGATCGCCATCGAGCCTGATGCGAATGACTTTCTTACGCCAGCTCCAGAAGGACGCCAACCACTGTTTATAAATTTGATACCAATCGGGCTTAACCATGATCACCAGTGCAGCAGATGCTACACACGTACATTTGCGGGCTCTTCACATACGTATTTAACTCGCTCATTTTAAATAGCACCAAATGCGTTATTCGGATTCGCTTGTTTCACATAAGCTTCAGTTGCGCGAAGATATGTGACCACGTTGTGCGCTTGTTGCTACCAGCGCCTTCAACTATTTCTTCTTGTAACATCCCATTGAAAGCACACGTGCCATTATTAAATTGTCGATAAATAGTTTTTCACTGTCCCTGTTTTTTAGAACGAAACCGGCACTATTTCACTTCTTTCTTCAATTCACTTCAAAAGCACCAAAAAGTACATCACCACTGCCGTATGCGACAGTAGCCAAGCGTGCTTCAGATAAGATAAACAAAAGTACAGCCAAAACGGACCGCAGAGGATAATCACCAAGCGTTCAAAGGCAGACAAGCGACAGCGGTACACCGAAACCGTCAGCAACTCAGGATAACCAAGCGTCTACACCTTTCACCTAGCCAAAGTCAAAGGCACAAGAGCAACATGCACCGAAAACAAATGATGTGGATATGGTTATGTTGATGCTCTTTCTTGCTTTGAAGGCAATCTTGCGTGCATTTCCACAGGCCAATGACCTTCCAGAGGTGAGCGCAGTCCTTTCCTTAGAGCCTCTAGCAGTACAACAAAAAATTGTTGTATAGCAATATGGCTCTACAAATGAACAACTGTTTCCACAACACAGCTGTGTTTCAGTGGAATGCCAATGGCCTTAGATCCAAAAGCGCAGACTTTAGGAAGCTGGTTGCCAAGTATAGCTTCTCCGTTCTGTGCCCAAATGAAACCAACGTTGGCCCTGACTTTAGGATTTTTAATGATGTCACATATGAATCAAGAAGAAATCCAGGCTTGAGCAGGGAACTGTTATGCGTACGGTGCGACATACCCTCTTTTGTTTTATACTCGTCGGACTCGGACGTGCCAGAATTTGTAGGGTGCAAAATTCAATACCAGAAACTTACCATCCCCGTCATTTGTGTTTATTTTCAACCATAGACACGCATCCCCGAATCATCTCTGGTTAATTCATTGAGTAAAGCCCAGAAAGCTGCCCTCATCTGGGGAGATTTTAGTGCGCACAATACCACGTGGGGCAGTACTCATACCGATTGACGTAGGAGAACACTTGAAAAAGCAATTGATCGATGTGGTCTTAATGTACTGAATGATGGATCAGTAACGTTTTTAAGAGGTAATAATTATGCCACCTGTCTAGATTTGGCGATAGCCTTCCCTGAAATTGCACGAGATATGAACTGGTGTACAGACCTCGTAACACGAGGGAGGGACCTTTAACCAGTTCTCATGCAACACCCAAGAATGCAAGTGAAAACGACCACATTGATTTCAAAGCTAACTGACTGGAAACTATTTCGTGAACATACTGGACGTGACTTAATGGGAGTTAATGAACTGGATACATTTATGTCCTGCAATTAAAGCAGTTACTCCCGTGCGACAAGGTTTACAGCTGTCCCAGCAGGCCACTCCTGTGTAGACGCAGACTATGAGCGCCTGCGAGCAATTAGAAGACGAGTAGAACGTCGCTATCGCCGCACTGGCAGGCTAGAAGATTACAAGAAGAGTCAGGCCACTCACATCCAATCTGACCGACACGTGCAAAAGTTGGGTCGGAAAAAATGGCATGATTCCTGCAATTCACTGACCCCATTTACTTCACTTCCGAAAATCTGGCAAACTATCACTGCTTTAAGTCATCCAGTATCCCAGCGAAACCCATTAAGAGCATTGGCCATGTCTCTTGGGTTATCCGAACGTGATGTTTCTAATAAGATTTGCACAATGCTGACTGGAACTGGGTAATTGGTTCACAACACTACTGCACTGCCTAGTTCTGTAGAGCAGCAAATCCAAGATGCATATGCTTTATCACGTGATCAACTGGATAACGCGTATTTTCTACTAGAGTTGCGCACTGCTTTATCTCTAACCCGCGTAAGAACGGCAACCGGTCCCGACAACGTATCGTACAGTGTTCTGAAAAATAACCGCAAGCCAGTTCTTCCACGGATATATAACGACATGTGGACGAAGGCGTGCGTTCCGATGTGTCGGAAGGTCGCGAGAATCGTCCCATTGCTGAAGCCTGGTAAATCACCGCTTTCGCTTGACTCATTCCTACCGGTCAGCCTCACTAGCAGTGTACCTAAGTCACGGAAAAAATGGTTGACAGAAGATTACAGTGGTGGATTGAAGCTAAGAGCTCTCTTCCAGAACAGATGGCTGGCTTCAGACGACGGCGATGCACCATTGACTGTGTCCTCGACCTCGTTACAATTGTAGAACATGATACGAACTGTGGAAACATGGCTGTTGCGGCGTCCATAGATATTAAGAAGGTGTTCGACTCTGTGAGCCACCTTTCTGTGCTGCACGGGCTTACCTGACAAGGGGTTTACCGTCGTATCCTTCAATGGATCGCCGACTTCCTACGTAACAGAAAAATATACATTTCAACCAATTACGGAGACAGCGATCGCTTCAACATGAGCAGAGGTGTACCCCAAGAAAGCGTTCTAAGTCCACTTCTTTTCAATGCTGCAATGGCAGGTCTTCCAGAAGTTCTGCCCGAAGCCTTGAACATATCCTTGTATGCAGACGACATATGCATATGAACGTCTCACAAATCACTGGAAAAGATCGAACATCCGCTTCAACAAGAACTAAATGCGATAAATGATTACCTCAAAGAGCGAGGCATGCAGATTTCTCATGCCAAACCATTCACGAGAAAAACGGTGAAAAGCTTGAAGCTTTTTGTGTATAGCCAGAGAATAAAAATCGCACGAAGGCATTGCTTCCTTGGCGTTACCTTAGATAGCCAACTCAGATGGAGTCAGCATAGTGATGATCTAGAAAATCAAGTGAACAGCACCATAAAAGTTATACGACGCATCGCGATAACAAAATGGGGTGGTACATCAGCGTCTGTGCTCCACGTTCATTGTGCACTAATCCGACAGAAAATTGCTTACTCTGCGCCAGTTCTCCACAACATCTGTAAAACGTCGCTACACCGACTTCAGCTGTTACAAGCACGAAGTTTACGTACATGTCTGGGGGTTCCACAGGCAACATCAAGTTCTCTGACACTGGCAGAGGCAAGAGAACCCAACTTTACAGTAATTAGAAATGTGGAGAAATGTCGGCCCCTCTTTCGTCTAGTCACGCAACGCCCTTCCCATCCTCCCATATCCAACATCGTGAACCGTGCTGGAGCGCAAATACACCATGTGTACCAACAGTACCATTCCCGGCTTTCTGTGTCGACACATTGGTCACTGGACGAAACTACCCGCCTTGGCTGCTTGAGCTACCAACTATTGAAACGTCAATAGAAGGACTTCACAGCAAACATGAAGTGCCAACCATTGCCGCACAGCAGTTGGCATCACATCATCTGTTTGACAGGTACGAAGGATACACTCACGTGTACACTGACGCCGTCACCAAAGAGACAGCGACACCAGCATTCATAATTCCGGAATTGCACGAAAAATATGCATGTCGGTGGGGCCACCTCTCCTCTTCAACAACGTCGGAGCTCGCTCATAGAGATTTTGCAAGCCATAAGCTTTATTAAACTGTCAACGAAACCAAGAAAATGGGTGGTAATCACAGACGCTCTGGAAGCACTGGCATGTGTGGAAAATGCCACTTCAAGACACATTGATGCGCGTATAGTATACACTATACTAAAAGAGTTCTCAAAAGCTAAGAAGTCGAATCATCGAGTGGCATTTCAGTGGGTTCCCAGTCGCTGCGGAATTAGAGGAAATGGAATGGCGGATGAGTTGGCGAAAACCGCTCATAATTCTATGAAAACGTGCCTCATTCCGGAATTCCAATATGATGTAAATAGAATTTTAAGAACAACAAAACGTGAATTATGCCTCTCTACCTGATTCGCAGACAAAACAAAGGAATCATTTCTATATTCTTTTGATTCTAATCTCGAATACCAATTAGACCGTGACCTCCCAAGACATATCGACGCACTCATTCATCGCCTACGACTCGGAACTGCTTACACAAAGCACTTCCCACTTCGTATTCAGCGTGCAACATTGTCAGCATGTTCATGCGGCCACGACGACGAGGATATCTATCTCCTCTTGCTCGACTGTCCGAAAAATGACACACACTGAAGGTGACTAGAAGAGGAACTGCTTAAGTTAGATCCTGAGCGGCCATTCGGGTTGAATAAAATACTAGGTCCATGGCCATCCAAAACAAACGGCAAAGCAATGAAGGTGCTGCAACAGTTCTTCGAAGAAACGAAGATTTGTGGCGAATACTGAGCGGACAAAGTTTAAAATTGAGCGTGGCGTCTGCGTGTTTGTTCTGCCCGTAGGAGAACTTTTGCTCTTACACATGTAGGACTGTATATAGGTAGATATGATATTGTTTTTTATATTTTTTTATTTTTACCGAATAAGTGGAAAGGGGTAGCCGTCGTCAAGTAACGGTGACAAAAACTCCTTCGTTTATTTTCTATTTCAATGAAAAAAATCAACCTATTGGCGTCGCCTACAGCAACCCGCCAGGCGAATTGGTGAGACCTAACACGCTTTGATTGGCGAATCGCCGGCTGACAGAAGCGCTTGTTTTTGTTATCTATAATAAATCATCGAAATAAAGCTGTGGCACTGAAAATTGCCGTACATTAAACACTATTCGCTTTCTCGTTGTTGTAAAGCCTTGTGGTCGCTTCATTTTAACGATATCGATGAACGCTTTACAACAATTCACAATATATTTATAATAATTTACAATACGTTCCTGTGGAAGACACGCTAAACCTGGTTTGATAGTCAACGCCTGCGTGCAAGTCACAATTTTATGCCGCAAACACGACATGCAGAACACCAAACAGTATATGTTTTAAACATTCTTTGGCCAATCTGCTTTTAAGGTGAGGCAAAACAGATGAAAAGAAAATTCAAAATACTGCGCGTTGCAGTGCGCAGTCTGTAAATGAGGTAGCTGATTATAAATGTGAAAACACAATATGGAAATATGATTTGCGATAACAGTTTTACTCTGTTTTTCAGACAGCGCGTGGTTTACTCGACTGGCAAACTGTTTTCATGCTTTTGTGGAAGGCACACAACATACAGACACAATCAAAGTCATGGGACTTGGGTGCATGGGTTCAAAATTACTACTCTATAAAATAATTGCGAACTACTCCGATGATTGATGATATGTAGGGTTTAACGTCCCAAAACCACCATTTGATTATGAGAGACGTCGTAGTGGAGGGCTCCGGAAATTTTGACCACCTGGGGTTCTTTAACGTGCGCCCAAATCTTAGCACACGGGCCTACAACGTTTCCGCCTCCATCGGAAAGGCAGCCGCCGCAGCCGGGATTTGATCCCGCGACCGGCGGGTCAGCAGCCGAGTACCTTAGCCACTAGATTACCGCGGCGGGGCGTGAACTACTCCAAGGAGATTCTCATTGGAGGTGTTAACGTGAATGACGTGGTCAGTATTTTTCTGCTGCGAGCAACTACAGTTGCTAGTGGTGCCTAAAAAATACCGATTGGAGGAAAAGAAATCTGAGACTTCCCCTAATGCGAATACTTGTATTTCTCCCATACTGCTTGAGTACCACACGTCTTGACACAACAAATTCTGTATGCAGCCGCTCGTCACCCGTTGGCTGCCCAAAGGGGTTATAGGTGGCTTGGATGAGGTAACCGTAATGGCGCGTGCCGTATCAGACGACGCCGTTGTCTCCACCCCCCAAGGCGGCGGAGGGTGGAGACCCCAACGCAGCGCCTCCAGAATGCTATTCAGCGATTTTCTCACACAGATTAGAGAAAAGTAACTGCTTTATTCACTCTGCAGACAGAAGACTATCGTCTCTCGACGAAAGTTGCAGTAAAACATGCAGTTATTATTATTTTGCCGATGTGGTGCACTTAACAACACGTTTCACCCGTCCCGGAGTACCGTTAACCTGAAGAGTTGATTACTGTAGCAGCGCCAAGATGTTGGTTACAGCAGCGAGTTTTGCTCAATGTATACACATGACTCCTATCGCCACCTGGCTTTTTTTATTCGTTTGCTAGCGTTGCTTTATAAATAATTCTAGGCAATCCACGAAATCATTGAAGGCACTCGCCACTGCTCCATCCTAGAGGTATGGAGAGGCCGATGCTTCACCACATCTCATCTTCACCGTTCTCCGACACTCGCTGCGCCACGCCCAATTCACTTATTATTAGCCTCAATGCCGTGACCTTGACTCACGCGAAGTACACGTGCACCGCGCGCTTCGGCAGTAATCATCAAGGTAATGGACAAATGACGTGATAGCGGACAGGTCACCCCCAGGTGAAACACGTACACTTCTCTACCACTCCGAAGTTTGTGATTATGATGGCGATGACCGTGACGGTAATGATGACACGTTTATTATATGTTTTTTTTTTAAGAATGTGGTTGCTTTTTGACAAGAGGGCGAGAATGAATTTGCACATGAGAGCCTCGACTAAACTGGGAACACATCACGCTCACAGACAAGGAAAATTAGAGCCTAGATAGCCAGCGGCGGAATTCCAAAAGCTGATTTCTTTTGTAAGCGATTTCGAAGGCATAAAGAAATGGGAACGAGCTAAGCGTGCATTGGTGATGATTGTAAGCTAGGCTTGCGGAACGAAGAAACAGGAAGCTTAATTTAAAGTATGAGGAATTGAATGAAAATTTATTAAGCAGTCCTCATATGTCGTCACAGGGAATGTGACGCTTGTAGGTTACCACGGGTCTCCGCTGTACCCTATCGTTTCCAAGGGCACGACTAGCATGTCGACTAGCCAGACAGCTCTCGCACTTCCTGTCCAGAGAAACGGCAGAGAACTCGATAGTGCCACTGTTGTTCTGGGCAATCAATCGCAAACGGTTCAGTGAGCGTTAAGCGAGACAAAAATAATGACCATGACAACGAACAAGGCCATCTTATTGGACTCTTCAGTTATGCTCGCTTTATGCAGAGGTTTAGCATCAAGGAAGCAACGGAACATCACAGGAAGGTGTACGAAGAAATAAAAGATACGTCTTCATGGTTGCAACACATTACCGCGTTGCATATTTACGCCGACTACTTGGCAATGTTAATCCATGTGCCCTCATAGCAAAAGGTGAAAAGGTCACAAAGAACCAACCCGAATTTCGACTGTACTAGTGCGTAAGGCTTCCATTGTAGCTAATGACTGTAAAGGCTGCGATGCCAACAACAGGCTGGACCTTGTCTTAAGCGTCCCACTGACATTTGCTGCTGGGCGAGCATCTGTAGGTGAACTCGCGTTTTTGCATTCACCTCCAGAGAAAAGCGGCTGCCCATGGCGGAAATCGAACCCCCGTTCTAGAGCTGAGCACCGCTCCTTAGCAACTCAGCTACCACGGGCGTAGAATTTGTTGCAGAATGCTGTTTCAGTAGGTTTTCTTTTTTTGCCTAATTATAAGTGAACTTCGTGAACATCACATCCATATTCGTCGATGATGGACGTGGACCTCCACGGACGTCCGCCAAGTACAGCGGCGACGGCGGTGGCCGCATGCAGGAAGCCTACGGGACTCTACAGCGACTACGACAGCGAAGGCACTCATGTCTACTCGATGAGCAGCGAAGAGTCTTCTGACGATGATGACTTTGAGCTGGTGCTGAGCCGTAAAGAGAAGAGGTGGAACATCAGAACATCTTCGTCATTGAGTACGTTGAACGACAGAGCGGCAAAGAGAAAAATGACAAACACTATCCTTTTTGTCCCTGACGTACCTGACGGTAACAGGAAGCGCCTCAACAGGCAATATGCTTCGGCAATCCTGGAAGGACTCGTGCCAAACGAGATCACTGACATCAAAGTGAACACGCACAAGAACGTATTGGCAATCGACGTTTCACATGCTGCTGCACATGCTGCTGCACTGTGCAACGTCAATGAGCTGTGTGGAATGAAAGTTCACTCCTACATTCCTGTGAGCTCTAACGTCGTCACTGGAGTCATCTACGATGTGGATACTGCCATTCCCAGCTCAGACTTCGATGTTCTGGTCAAACCAGCAAATGAAGTCAGCATTGCCGCAAAAGTTTTCTGTTTGATAAAGATCATGTTCAAGGGTGACTCTCTTTCTACGCACGAAACGTGGGCCATTTTCGGCATTCTGTGCGACTTTTCGTACGGAAGCCCTTACAGCGTCATAACTGCATGAAGCTGGGCTACGTGACAAGCGTATGAGAAAATAAGACAGCGTGTTCTCGTCGCGCGAAAACCCATTCTGCGGATGACAGCAATGCAGCTACCCTCAAATGCTCGAATTATCATGGGTCACATGCAGCTTCGTCAAAAGAGTGCCCCAAAATTCAAAGAGAAATAGTGGTGTTGAAACATATGGTCAGAGATAATCCTTCGCATCGAGAGGCTGCCAGGACCATCCGAAAGAGACGTCATTGTCGCCGCAGTTCGTCAAAGAATGCCGCAGACGCTGCATCGATAGCGCCACTCCACCACCTTTCTGTTCCACCGCCCTTGCCTCTCAGACCGAAGGTGACCAGCGTGACCAACAAAACAAAAGCACTTTGACTTGGGCGAGTTGGTACATAATTGGATAGGATTCAGCGCAATTTAGACGAAGACAAATGGAGGCACGCAGAACACCGCGATCGTCTGTGCTTTGTGTGTCTCTATTTGTCTTCGTCTAAATTGCACAGAAGCCTATCTAACAAACCAACGAATAGCAATGTTGCAGTTGAATCAGTTTGGCCTTCATTGCCGAAATCACAGCCGCCTGCGAATTCCAAGTGCACATCGAAAATCGCGTCCCTCCAGGCAGCCGCTGACAAGCTGCCTAAGGAGGGCGTATATAAGTCATCAGAATGTTCCGAACACTTCTGGATGCCATGCAAAACCTGTGCAGCAGTCTGAAACCTCCACTTGCTCAGAGTGCACTACAAGTACTGGATGTATAAAGCCCAGTATTTGGAAGTCTCCAGTAGCCACCATGGCTCGACCAATCCTGCCCTTCCGCAACGAGGTACGACAAGCGTCGATACTGCAGTGGAATGTGGGAGGCCTGAGATCCCGCATCTCATCATTCCGTCAGTACATGTTCATGAATCATATTCGTGTAATTGTTATATGTGAACCGAACGTGGAAAAAGCTTTTGATATAACAGGGTATGAATATTTTGTTTCTTCAAGGTGCAAGGAACGCAGCAAGCTGGTTGTTTACATTCGCACGGATTTCTTACATGTGCATCACGCAGTTCAACTGCACGATGACAATTGATATGTATGCTTACGTGTTAAAAAGGAGAATGTGTCATTCACACTCAGTGGTGTCTACATATCACCGTCCGGACCGTTTGAACAAGACCAACTGCGAGACATACTGACAGCAACTATGGGCCCGTTGGTTATAACTGGAGTCTTCAACGCACATCACTCAATCTGGGGTAGTTCGACAATGAACGCTTAAGGAAGAAACCTCGTTTCATTCGCCTCCAAGCACGACCTCAGTTTCTTAAATGATGGCAGTCCAGCATACCTGCGAGGTCTTACGTACAGTAGTTGCCTCGATTTGACTCTGGTATCCAGAAACTTCCGGTCGCAAGTGCAGTGGTTTTCAGACATCGGAACGCATGGGAGTGTGACCACATTCCAAATTGTATGCGAATAAGGGGTCTTACTAACTCCTCTCCTAGGACCAGAATACGAAGAATTGATTGCTTCAAATTTCAGCAACTCGTGAAAAATGCATGCCGTGAAGACCCTGACCAGAACTTGGAGGATGTCATCAAAGAGGCAATGAGGGAAGCTTCCTGTCTCCTTTTGTTTACCGGGAAGCCATCAGATTTCGACGTTGAACTGGAAAAACTGTGTGCGCTTCGCCGAAGGGCGGAAAGGAGATACAGACGGACGAAAGCAATATGTGACTTGAAGCTGACACGACGCATACAGAAAAACGTCCAACGACGTTCAGACAAACTTGAAAAGGAACACCGGAAATCATTTTGTGAGTCATTGGATCCCAGAAAGCTATTGTCACACATCTGGAGCACTATTCGTTGCCTGTGCTCAACTCCCCAACAAAGACATCCTTTCATGCTTTTAGCCCTACGTTTTGGCCGCACCCAACTTAAAGTGGCGACGGAGTTTTGTACGCGGATTGGTAGTGTGTCCTCCATGTCGGCTTGCACCATTAATGGAGTTTTTCCTGAGCCCCGCATCTCCGAAATGGACAATAGTTTCAGTATAGAAGAACTTGACGCATCTTTGGCCACTTACCGACGATCATCTTCACCAGGACCCGATGGCATCACCTACGCCGCGCTAGACAACTTTCAACAGGTGGCCAGAGGACAGCTGTTATGCTATTACAACAACTTATGGCAGGCGGACATAATTCTCCAGTAGTGGAACATAAGTCGACTTGTGCCACTACTCAAACCTGGAAAGTCACCATTTGACTTGACATCACTTCACTCTATTGCCCTCACAAGTTGTGTAGAAAAAGTCATGGAAGGGATGATACTTACACGCCTAGAAGGGTATCTCGAGCGCTACAACGTGTACCCAAACTGCATGACGGGTTTTCGGCGAGGTAGGTCATCTCTTGACTACGTGATTGATCTCGTAACATTTATTCAGCAACAAAAGAGCCTCAAGCGCATACCACTGACACTCTTCCTCGATGTCAAAGGGGCATATGACAACGTAACACATTATGGCATTGTCGGTAACGACCTTGCTAATGATGATGCCCGATACGCCCACGCTGACGCCCAGACAAGCCCAATACCCTTGTCTAGAATCGACGCAGCAAGGGGCCTTCACTCGTTCGCTAACACTATGTCGGAAACTTGGCTGAGTGACCCCAGTGTTGGGAACCGCCGCCTACATAAATTGGACTCATCGAAAAAGCTTGAAGTTCCATCGGACCTCTCCCGCCGGGATGCAACTTTTTTGTGACACCTGTGGTTAGGTGTAGCTTTCAAGAAGGCGTACTCCTTTCGCATAGGAATGGCGGATTGCTCAAGATGTGAATCATGCGACACTGAAGAGACAATAGAACATCTACTGTGTTCGTGTGAACGTTTTGCGAGCGAACGTAACTTGCTACGCAAAACGTTAGAGACACTAGATAGTAGACCTTTTTCGGAAAAGAAGGTCCTAGGTTCACGGCTCTACACGTCGCAGGCCAGCAAAGCGACGCGGGCATTGCTAGGTTTTCTTAAGACGACCGGACTACGTGACCACTTATAAGCGTGCAATGGACAAGGTCACATGTACCCACACCTTGCCCTTCACTTCTCTCTTTCTTCTTTTTTAATCCTCTCACCCCTTCCCTCAGTGCAGAGTAGCAAACCAGACGTGTGCCTGGTTGACCTCCCTGCCTTTCATTTCTTCTCTTTCTCTTTCTCCTCCTCCTATTCCCATCTTGCCACAGTGCTACACGACATGTGGACGACAAGGCCGTTGGCAACGCGCTCACGTCTTCACATTCGCAAGGGTCATGCTTGTACACCGACTACAAGAAAGAAAGAAGGTGAAGCGCCGTACCAAGGCAAATCGGTGTCGATAATGCGGCGTGAGTGAGCTCACCTGAGAGAACGCACGGGCGGCAAACGCAATGTCAGCTCCCCTATATTCAGAAGTAACAAGGCGTGAGCATGGTAATTTCCCTGATCGGTTTTGTTCCCCCCCCGGCTGCACAATGGAAGCTCGACTGGATGTTTCAAATTGGCCACTTTAACACGCATGCGAGTAATATTCTTTCAGTGACTTATGCCAGCTGTGATGCATGAGGGAGGAAAAAATGACGATGGAAAAATTCAAGGCGGCTTGTGAGAGGCGTCGTAGTGTACATCCCTCTCCATGAGGGCCACCCGTGTGGACGTAGAGGTCATGCTTGCTTAGAAAATTTGCAGGCGGTGTGTATGTTGAGCAGCCTATTTAGTAGTTGTAGTGCTTCGCAGATGGTCACTTCGAAGTTCATTGGCTCCAAAATGGCATCGCGTTGTTGTTCGCTTACTCTTCGCGCAGTTGTGAAGAATGCAGTACGGTGCCCTTTCATACGCACGAAAAATGCCTGGTACTTATTGTATTCTTTTGTTGTTTCCACAAGTACGTAAAAAGCGGCGAAAAAAAAAACGCTAATGGAAACCCAGACATACACAATGCAACACGTTGTCGAACAAGCAAGGTCGAAACTCGGCCCTGTGTTTCTTCCTTCACGAATAAGGAAAAATATAGCGTGCAAACATATGTTGTCAATATGAAGAGTGCGCGATGGTAGAAACATCAAAGACATGTTGTTTTGTTTCGGTGTCCTTTTATTTGTTAATATGTGTTTCGGTCGGCTAAAGATGAGTCTGTTTTAGAAAAAAGAAAAAAAAACGCAATCGGCGAAACGAGCCACTCTAGGTATAACGTCTTTGTAGAACGCCCAATGGTCGTTGTCTAATCGTTCAATTTGTAACCTTTCGAATACGAAGCATTTCTTAGCAAACTTTGGTGACTTTGACCGTATCTATCTATCTATCTATCTATCTATCTATCTATCTATCTATCTATCTATCTATCTATCTATCTATCTATCTATCTATCTATCTATCTATCTATCTATCTATCTATCTATCTATCTATCTATCTATCTATCTATCTATCTATCTATCTATCTATCTATCTATCTATCTATCTATCTATCTATCTATCTATCTATCTATCTATCTATCTATCTATCTATCTATCTATCTATCTATCTATCTATCTGCCTACGACTTTTAGCTCTCCTGGCCGTTTCGATAAAGATATCTACTATCTACTATACCGAAATTGGCACGGCATAACATGACCCTATGACGAGCATAATTGGCTAGTCATAAAATGAAAAGGTTGATATGTAAGTCACGGATGTTATGATTTGCATTTCATGGTCTTGCTGCTTTAGCGGTGCTTTTCTTCACCTGGCATATTGCAAAACTGGTATGGTATGACATGACTACATGGCGAACATTACTGCAAACCTTAACGTGGATATTGTGACATTTGTTCCATGTAACTCATGACTACACGCCACACTTGTGGTACGCTCGCGGCCATTTCACTAGCTCCATATATACCAAATTTGGTATCACGTGACGTGAGGAGATTACGAAAATAAATGACACGTCCAGACATGATAATCGTGATATGCGTGTCATGTAAAACATGACTACATGCTACGCTAATAGCGTGCACGGGGCCGTTTGTCTAGTTCCACATATACCAACTTTGGGGTGACGTGACGAGAATGGACGACAAAGGTAAATGACACGTCAAAACATCATAATCATGACATGCGTGTCATGTAAAACATGAGTACATGCTACGCTAATAGCGCGCTTGCGGCCGTTTCGCCAGCTCCACAATACCAAATTTGTTATGACGTGACGTGAGTAGACGACCAAAATAAATGACTCGTCCAAACGTGATAATCATAACATGAGTGTCATGTAAAACATGAATACATGCTACGCGCATAGCGTGCTCGCGGTCGTTTCGCTAGCTTCACATACATGAAATCGGGTACTACGTGACGTGAATAGACGACGAACACAAATGCCAGGCGCAAACATAATAATCATGACATGGAGGTCATGTATGGCATAATTTATCTCCGCCTCGTAACGATGTGCTGATATTAAATTGACATATCAACTTTCCTCATTCGTGCTTCGCATATATTCTACTTCTACTGTTTGTGGGATCTGCCAATTTGACTGGAGAAGTGGTTGAATAGCCATTTGCTAATATGCCTAGCATGCAGTGATCGCTAATTGCTTTGGACACGTATGCGGCATTAATTCTTCGGCATTGTGCCAGACCTGCTTCTCCAATTACAGTGGCATGCTTGAGCAAGGAGGCAATTGCAAATTAACGGGAGACGTCAGCGCACGCTAGTTTCTCGGAATCTCACCACTCTATCGGAAAGGCCACCCAGCCTGACATGGAGGTGATCTTATCGGGAGGAATGCCTAGCTACGTAAATAAGCCGGGCACGAGTGACGTCGAGCGAGCGGGAAAAAAAAGCAAGGCCATGGCGCAACGAGAACAAACGTAATTGCTCGCTAGCGCGTTACTTGTTGGTGAATAGGATTCGAACATCGTCTGTATATCACACAACCTGTATATCACGAACGGGAAAGAAAGTATTCGGACGTCATCGCAAATCACGTTTGATTGTTTTGCTTAGGGTGCCTCATTCGCGATAATGGGAATGTACGTAGGTTGACGCTGCCCTAGTGGCAGCGGCGAAAAAATAAAGACAATGGGAAATGATGGTTTTGATAGAGTATGTGTACCCTACCACGAAACATGGCACGCAGAACACTATTCTGTATTGATACTTTCTAATTGATCAATTATATGTGGCAGTCTACTAAGCGTGTGTCTAAGGCACTACGCCCCCGTATGAGCGATTTCCACGGGTCATTCTCTGATTACAGAGACACGAGATAACGAAATATTTTGCGGTATTTAATGGCACAGCATTGTCGCCCTGAAAGTAGGGCAGTTCACCGAAACTTGCAGAACAGAGTTCAAAAACGGCTGTGCTTGTTAGAATATAATCGAACACGTGAGTAATTTCATGGTGCGGTCAGAACGAGGTATACGTAAAGTGATAGCGTATCTTTCGTAGAAGCGCACGCATCGAGAAGTTGGCGACTCGTCACCACCGTCGCCTTCTACATATGGAGGGGACAACGAAAAGCTAAAGAATGAAGAAAAATAAAATTTGACGTCACAACTGGAAGCGGTAGCGACGTCATGCATTTGCCCTACAGCACGGGAAAATTTTCCTCATTGCTCATCTTTTACATGCCTTTACAAATACACTATTTTATGGCGCCTTGTGGCTCACTGCCTGCGTGTGCAATAAAAAACAAACACAAACAAGAACTATTAAGGAAGCAAAGTTGTTTTATCAGCAAAATGGTGTAGTTGCAATTACACCGATAACTTCGCAGATGAAACTGTGCCACGACTGTCGATGAGCACAAGGCAAAACACTTCGAAAACTCACGTGGCCCGATTGTGGAAAACTACTATACAGTGAGACAACAGCCTTGAGAATATCAATTTGGCAAGCGTAGACTACAGCGTCTCTTTGCTTAGCACGTCGCTTTCACTGCTACCAAAGACGAAAGCACGCCAGCCGTGTGCCGGCGAAGGCAGTCGGCCGTCCCAGGAATGATTACCTACACATTCTGCGAGCTAGTCCAGCTCTGAAATGTCACGCCAGTAAACAGCACATAAACAAATGAACAATAGAAGGCACGCACGAAACCACCACGCAAAAGTGAGCGATCTGTCAATGACCGGACGACGCGCCGAACCATACAGAAGCTCTAATAGCAGGACGATATTTATAGCACGAGAACTCAGTTCTCGCGCTATAACTATTGTCATGCAATACCAACTAGCCCAAACTGCAATACTTCTAATAGCTTATTGCGTGGATGCGCTGCCCCCCCCCCCCGCCTGTTTATGGCATTCGACCAAAAAGTGAGGCCATCAATCATTTAGTCAGGTGTCAGATAAGGTGTAAATTAAATTTAAAGTGAAATATGATAAATAGCAAATTATGACATTTTAAAAAATAAATTTATTCAGTTTTATTTTTGATTGTTTGGGCCCTCCTCACCAAGTCGCGCTTCAATCACCGACGGGCGTTGATGCCTGGTACAATGGGTTTTCGAACTTTTCCGTTCGAAGTTTCACGACCTTAGCAATCTCACCATGGCCAGAATTGTAAGAATCACTCGGCGCTCCAATACTTGGCACTCTAAGGCTAGGACAGACAGACAGACAGACAGACAGACAGACAGACTGACAGACAGACAGACAGACAGACAGACAGACAGACAGACAGACAGACAGACAGATGGTTGGACGTATGGACAGACAGACATACAGACAGAGAAAGGGACAGACATATGGATGGACCGATGGACCAACGGACGGACGGACGGACGGACGGACGGACGGACAGACAGACAGACAGACAGACAAAGAGACAGACAGATGGACGGATAGAGAAACAGACCGAAAGGCGGACAACAGAGAAAGAGACATACAGGTGGATGGACGGACGGCCAGGCAGACAGACAGACATACAGAAAGACAGGCAGACAGACGGACAGACAGACAGACAGACAGACAGACAGACAGAAAGACGGGCGGACAAAGAGACAGACGAACAGACAGACACAAAGGCGGACATACAAATAGATAGACAGACAAACGGACGGACAGACAGACAGACAGAAAAGCGGAGCAGAGAAAGTTATAGACAGACGGATGGATGGACAGACAGACAGACAGACGGAAAGGCGGACAGACAGAGACAGACATACGGACGAACGGACGGACGGACGGACAGACAGACAGACAGACAGACAGATGGTTGGACGTATGAACAGACAGACAGACAAACATACAGACAAAGAAAGGGACAGACATATGGATGGACGGACGGACGGATGGACGGACGGACAGAAAGACAGACAGACAGACAGACAGACAGAAAGGCGGACAGACAGAGAAAGAGACAGACATACAGACAGACAGACAAATATACAGACAGAGAAAGAGACAAACAGATGGATGGACGGATGGACAGACAGACAGGCAGGCAGGCAGGCAGACAGACGTAGAAAAAGACTGATATACAGATGGATGGATGGACTGACAGGCAGACATAAAGGCGGACTGCAGAGAAAGACACAGACTGACGGATGGACGGACGGACAGACAGACAGACAGATGGTTGGATGTATGGACAGACAGACAGACATACAGACAGAGAAAGGGACAGACATATGGAAGGACGGATGGACGAACGGGCGGACGGACGGACGGACGGACAAACAGACAGACAGACAGACAGACAGAGAAAGAGACAGACAGACAGACAGACAGACAGACAGACAGACAGACAGACAAAGACACAGACATGTGGATGGACGGATGGAAGAACGGGCGGGCGGGCGGACGGACAAACAGACAGACAGACAGACAGAAAGGCGGACAGACAGAGAAAGAGACAGACAAATAGACAGACAGAGAAAGAGAGAGACAGAAAGATGGACGGATGGACAGACAGGCAGACAGACAGACGTAGAAAAAGACTGATATACGGATAGACGGATGGACAGACAGAGAGGCAGACAGAAAGGCGGACAGACGGAGACAGACATACGGTCGAACGGACGGATGGACGGGCAGACAGACAGACAGACAGACAGACAGACAGACAGACAGACAGACAGACAGACAGACAGACAGACAGACAGACAGACAGACAGACAGACAGAAAGGTGGACAGAGAGACGGATGGACGCTTCACCCCATTCATCAGCATTCATTCCATGGATATTTTGTGATTTTAATTTCGGGGGCGGGGGCAGGGGGGCCTTTTCAGAAGGCCTTGAAAAACATATTTGTATTATTCTCGGCAATTAACCCTGCTTCTACCAAATTTCAAGGGGGAAGAGGCCCCAGGGCAACCTCTATCTGATTACAGGCTTGGTACCAGAACCTGTAGCTGCGCTCTTTACGTTGGCTGCTGCGCACGCAGTTTCTAAACTGAAGGTTGTGCGTATCGACGTCATTCTTCCGTCACCGCTCATTGTGCTCTTGCAGCTCTTCAGAAGTACTGTACATGGTTTTCTCACTGTCCCATCGCAACACAAATAAGAATCAGTTGCTCGGCTGGTTTTTCTCTTACATTTGAATGTCTAGTGACGCTCAACCTGTTTCGTAAGCTGCAGTGGACGCCTCTCGGCAACTGCAGCTTGCGCAATTTCCAACGCAAAAACTGTGTGGTGAACCAATACGCGTTTAAAAGTTTTCGAAAGTGCTTTGGGATTTATCCTGTCATTTAAACATATATTTTGTGCTTAGCTTTATCACGGCAAAATTACAATGTTGCACAATGGTAGAAACACTTCCTAAGAATGCGTTGGGCCCAGCCGTGGTGGTCTCGTGGCTAAGGTACTAAGATACTTTACGTTCAGCTTGCCCTAGGAGGTGCCATTGATTGTACCAAGCAACAACCGGCCAATCGATGGGCAGTATTTTGCGACTCCAAGGCGGCTCTACAATGTCTACGATAGCTATGCAATATGGTACGATCGACTTGTGTGGATGTTCACATAAATGCTGCACTATGGGACCAAAAAAAAAAAGAACACAACGTTGTGTTCCAGTGGATGCCTACTCATTGCGGTATTTCCGCCAATGACCTCGCCACGAAGCTGTCAGAAATGCACACGTACAAACAAACCTTGTTTCCTTACCTTTATTTAGGATTGACGTGACTTAATACTTACGCTGGTGCAACACATGCCATTTCAGAAGTGTCAGTCCTCACGGTTCGCACATCACTGACTGTATTCTTACGGGCCATCTATTCGACTGCGGCTACCCTCTGGTCTTTCCAGGGAGGAATGTACAGTGTTGTGCCGTTTGCATCTGGGCGTAGCCTTCATCGATGCCTCCACAATCAAGATTGGGGTGGCCGACGGCATGGAGTGCAGGGACTGCACCGTCGGTGAGGTTATTGAACACCTTTTATGTTACTGCCCAGCATACACAAACGAGAGGCTTCACCTCCGCAGTGTTCTTAATGAACTGGATTGAAGAGAGTTCAATATCGAGAACGTGTTGGGACCGTGGCGCTGTTCATTGCAGTTCCAAAAGCCAACGAAAGCGATGTGGTGTTTCCTCAAAGACACCTGACTGTTTCATCGTTTGTGACATGAAACTGTTAAGCGTCGGCCCAGTCAGTGACTTTTATCCCCCAATTATTACTCTCCTTCCCCCTCTCTCCTTCCCCAGTGCAGAGTAGCCTACCGAGGCTAACATCCCCGCTTTATTCCTTAATCTTTCTTTTTTCGTTCTGCTGATTGACTTGACCCTATCAATATTTGTGTTGGTGTTTCCTGTCAGATATAATAGGAGAATTTCGTCTTCATAACATGTAAATCTTCTAAGGCTTTGCATTTTTTCATTTTTTTATCCATACGAACGCCAGAAAGCCGAAGTACACGCGGCAGTGACATGACTGCTTTTTTTTACTATTTGTTTTACACCGCACATGACCTTGACACATAGATATTAGGGCTTTAGCCTAAAATTTTGTGAGCTCTTGTAATTTCTTGTAAGCAACGTAGCCAAACCAGTAGGTGTTCTAAACAGATACCGGACCTTGTTACCAAAATTCTTAAAACGTCAATTAAACTTTTCTTTATTTTATTCTCGCTTGCACTATTGTGTTCTTATTTTGGGAGTCTCGTTGTGGTCTAATCTGAACAGCTTTTACATTATGCAAAAAAGGGCTCTTCGATTCATTCTTAACTTACTATACCACGACCACGTATCTTCGTATTTTTCATCAGAACATATTCTATGCATTCATGAGATATATAACCAGCATCTCTCCGAGCTTATATTTTTAGAGTACAGAAATGACTCTGAGCGATTTCTCGATACTTACACAAACAACGCTCGAAACTACAACTTTAGACGTCCCACTTTTTTAAAACCAAAAACTAGAACAACCTACGGTCAGCAACTCTTAAAATGGCAAATACCTAATCTACTAAACAGTCATCCCCAAATACTAATTCTTACAATGCGTGCTTCTTCCATGTTTTCTTTCAGAAAGAAGTCGAAGATGTACTTCTTAGATAACATATAATATGTGTCCACTTAGTTATGGAATTTTAGTGTATTTGTATGCGTGAAGTCTTACATATGTACCCACTTTTCTGATTATTCATGTACATATGCTCCCATATGAAACACTGGTGTCCACACCACCATTTTTCTCTTGATCTCTCGTGTTTATTTGCTCTGAAATTATACGTGTATGTAATCTAACCAATTTTTCGAAGCCTTGTTATAATCTTTATTTTGTATAAGCTCTCTCCTAGTTCTTCGCAGTGTGATTGTGTTCTTATGTTTTTTCTTTTTTTTCTTTCTAATGCAGTCGCTCTGAGTGAAGAATGTACAGTGTGCTGCTAGAGGCCTAGTCAGGCGACTCATAATGACGCCTTTTGTCTCCTGCACCACGGCAATCATGTGTTGCCAAACATATAAATAAATAAAAAAATAAATTCCATCGGTCCTGAGTCAATGACGCTGAAATTCAGGAACTTAACTGTACGTCTGGTAGGAGCACAGACTTCTGTCTGTGCTCTCCTAAGTATTAGCTGAAGGGACTTTTATATTTCTAAACAAGTGCGTGGTGCATTCATGGTCTTGCGTGGTGTATAGTCTTGCGTAGTGTAGTCTTGCATGGTGTAATCGACCCAACTTAGATGTTTCGTATCCATTGAGGGAATGCTTTCGTGTCGTTCAATAAAACTTGAAGCTCGATGAGTTGGTACATACTTCAGCTTCGAGAACACCATGTGGAAAAGAACTACGTAGCAATCTATCATAAATGCACCATTGTCCCAGGATGTAGAAGCTAACGCAGGCATGAGATGATATATGCTGAAAGGATATAAGGTTTAGGTGATAAATTTGTGTCGAAGCCGTCAACACATTTACCTTCCAAACAATTGTTCTGCGTTGCCATTGGTTGGGTTGCAGTTTGCCTCCTGTGGCGGAAAACTTATTGGTCATCTGTTAGGTTATATATCCAGCTCTGTCGGTCTCAATAAAGTGGCCAAAGTTAGCACCCATGTGTCTGACGAGTTCGTTTGACATCGTAGGGTACTGCACTTCAGCTTTATTAGTCATGTCTTACCAACATGCCAATACTGTCGCTATTGAGAAAGAAGCTGCTTACGGCAATATTTGAGATTCTACTCCAGAAACGTGTCAGGGGCATTAAAAGTCTGAAATGAATGACACAAGAAAATGTCGAATACTCTCCTACTTTTCTTGACATAAATAAAGTTGTCAGAGCTCGCAAGAAAGAGGTAATTGAGACAAACAGTGGTTACATTTTGCAGAACACAGTTTTTGAGTGACAACAGCACAAATGCTTGGCGGCTTGACCAACTTCGACGATAAGTAGAGCCAAGAGAGGTTGCAGCGGGTGGACTTTGAGAGAGAGAAGAAGGATGTATGAAAGGCAGAGTAGCTAAGCAAAGTTGATCGCTATTGGCTTCTCCACGCTGGAAAAAGTGAAGAAAAGTTTAGAAAAAGTACTTAAATGGTCCCAGTTGTAGCCCACACAGTAGCGATTCTGCGCACAATGTCGCACACAGTCAAATAGTGCCTTTGTTTTTTCACCCCGGTCAATACGTCTTTGTTTTCGTGAAAGACAAGGATGTTAGTCTCTTAACTATATCAAGCACTGGTTCAACAGTCTGGTTATGCAGTCTCGATGCATCAGTGCCGAATGCATTAATCATGGGCCTTGCGAAAATATCGCAAAAAGAGTGTCAGTTTTTTTGCCCTTTTTTTAATTGTTGACGCTGATGTAGAGTCATGTGATTTTCGCCGACAGCCAGAATGAACCATTCGACTATAGCGAAAAAGTGCGGCGAGAAACTGAGGATACTTTTTAGGAGGCCATGGGTGCAGGCATATGCAGTGGGCCACACATTTCTTTCCGGCATACAATCCTTTCAGCATATCGGTCTCTTTTTTATTTTTATTGTCAAATACCACAATCGCCACCATTTTAAGGAACCAATCAGGCTTGCAGAGAGAAAATACGGGCTAGTTTATAGAAATAAATTGCGGCACGTATTGAAACAGACGCAAAACAAGGCAAAGTTAGAAGACTAACCGAAGCGACTAGGCCAAGCACCATAACTACGGAGTACGGAACACAGTAAGTTGTAGTAGAGGGTAAGCCCACTGCATGACTCTCAGTGACGGTGCGGTTCTTGCATTTCAAATGGCATATACTGTTCCCATCGCTCTATTGTCATGGCAAAACACATTCAATATTGCGGCAACAAAAGCACCTGTTTCGAAACGAATTAACACAAGAATGCTTCGGACAAAGATGATCGAGTAGTCGCTTCTCTAAATCACTGAAGTCATACTGTGATACCACTGAGACAGTGCGAAACACACAACAATACGCGGCCATCAGATACTTGATATGTGTTACTACTTGCAAGGAACTTCCGCATAACCCGATTAATTGTGAAAAATCGGCAGATCCCACAAACCTTAGAAATCTACGTTGTAGTAAGCACGCGGAAGGAAGGTGACCGTGTTGATTGTTCGTATTGAGTGGCGCGTTACGAAATGACGCTAAATATAAGTACTAATGTGGCACGCACAGACATATGCTTATCAGCTGCAGATGTTTGCACCACTTGGTTGCACTTGCACAACGGTGCCAGCAGGAATATGAGTATTAGGAACACAAGAAGCACTAAGCCCATATGAGGCGCTAGTGCGTGCGAGGATGTACCTCTGGTCATGTTATGCCATACCATTTTTGGTATAGATCCCATTATAGAAACGGCCAGAAGAGGTAAATGTCGTAGGCGGCTAGAAAGATAGATAGATAGTTAGATAGATAGATAGATAGATAGATAGATAGATAGATAGATAGATAGATAGATAAATAGATGGATAGATAGATATATAGATAGATAGATAGATAGATAGATAGATAGATAGATAGATAGATAGATAGATAGATAGATAGATAGATAGATAGATAGATAGATAGATAGATAGATACGGTCAATCTCATCGAAGTTCACTAAGAAATGTTTCAAATTTTATAATGGTCTCCGTTCGTACATATGAGTCTAACAGGATATAAGTGGAGCTTGGCACAATGCCTTGGACGAAGAGCCAGCGATTCATTAGTTAAGCAATATGTGCCGAGGAATGTTACACTTACTCGCAGAGAGCATGGGCTACTAGTGTTAGCGGGACGAAACTAGGAATTAAGAACGCGAAACAGAACCCGCTAGAACGTGATTGGCGTAACTGAACGCTGACGCGAGCGGCGTTCGTCTCGAGATGGGCATTAATAGTTTGATTATGAGATTATCTCTGATATCCCGAGACAGTGAGATTCAAAGTGCCAGTGCAAGAATTGAACTGATTAGGCAGAATAAATGGTAGAGAAGGAAAGGTAGGGAGGTTAACCAGTAAAGGATAACTGGTTAGCGAACCTACACGCAGGAACAGGATGGGGGAGATTAAAAGAGGGAGAGGAAAGAAAAGAAAGACAGCACACCACACAGTATGTACACAAGCACGCAGTCAGCAACAGTTCCCCAATCTGGCATGGAACTTGCATGCACTTTCACAGTCATTTGTCTAAACGGAGTAGGTAGCAATAATATTTATTTGAAATTCCTTACAGGCCGCTTGGGCATTGTGTAAAAGGGTTTCTAGAGTATTATCAGTGAGAAAAAAATGTAAAGGAATGATACCCCCACTAAGACACGATTCAGAAAGAAATTGAACTTTTCGTAAATAAAATGTACATAATGCATAATACATAGTGAATGAATACATAATGTATACAGAACAGTCGTACAATATATATATATATATATATATATATATATATATATATATATATATATATATATATATATGTATGTTGTGCTTGCTTTTTATTAATGAACGCATGGCTTCAGTGAAAATGAGCAATTAGTTGGTGGTGGAATGTGTGAGAGTTGGACATTGAAGCTATGTTTTCTGGCAGGTTATTCCATGAAGTAATGGCTCGTGAGACTGCTGATAAGTTGATTGCATGTATGCGTGCGAAATTGAAGCTAGTATGTAATCTTCTGGATACTCGGAATGGGACATCGAGACGAAGAGAACATGAACTGTCAAAGTGGGTGGGCTTGTGTAATATTGTTAGTAGGGCTTTGTGATGGTGCATTGCTAAGGACTGTAGGCCCAGATCGGTTTTAATTCGTGTGACATTGCTGTAGTAACTATAGTTTAGATTCGTGCTGCCCAATTTTGAAAGGATTCTACTGCGTAGACCACGGTATTGTGATATAGAGACCAAATGGAGGTTACGGAGTCAAGTTGCGGGTGAGAAAATGTGAGGTAAGCTTGTTGACGAATATTACCAGGCGAATTTCAGAGGTTTCACCTTATGTCAACCGAGGACTTTGAAGCAATGGAGCATAGCGATGAAATATGAAGGGATCATGACATATTACAAGAAATGTGAACACCAAGGTACTTGCAATGAGACAGGTGTAATAGTAAGTCGCCTTAAATGTGGTATGTATATTTAGAATTTTTATGCTTACGGCTGAATGTGACTACCCCAAATTTCGATGTTTCAAGGGTCATTATTCTTCTGTTGCACCACTCGTTAATAAGATTGAGATCGCACTGGAGTGCTAAGTCGTCAGTGGCTGATGTAAGGGGTGGCATAAAATACAATAATCCTCGAAAATTCGTATGCATGCAGAAATGTTGTTGGGTAAATACTTTGTATTAATTAAAAAAACACCAGGCCTGTGCGGAAGGCTCAGCCCAGTCAGAGATAAAGCTAGAAGAGCGGCCTTTCTCGCCTTTTTTGCTGAAAGCCCACTTGCTTGATACCCACGACAGCTTTATAGATGAAAGTTTTAGGGTAGTAGGCCGGCAATCGCTATTCTATTATTCATCATTCTCATGAGAAGCATGTATCCGCTGAACACTTGCAAGAAATTTCGAAATTTCCGGAGCCCTCCACTACGGCGTCTCTCATAATCATATGGTGGTTTTGGGACGCTAAGCCCCACATATTGATCATCAACTTGCAAAGAATTTTGTGCGAATAGTTCATGCAGTGCATGACGACGATGAGGAATCGTGCCTGAAGTACGTGGGTATGAGCCACAGTTAATAGATGAAAAAGAACAAGCTTTTGTAATGGGTTGAAGCATTGGACGACCCACTGTTACGCTATTCGCATTGTGTGACAACTGGTTGTTCCTTCACTGTTTTAAAACGCTTCAGAAGTCGTAATAACGCGATTGCTTTCCCGATATCGAGCCTGGCTAAGGCAATTTTTCAAATAAGTCGCCAGCACCGGCGTGGCTCAGTGGTAGAATACTGGACTGGCCCCCAGCGGACCCGAGCTCGAGCCCCACTGTGTCGTTTGTAATAGGATTTTTTTCTGAATATTTTCGTGCGATGTGGTTACGGACACCGGTGGCGGCGGCGGCCGCGGCGGACAACTACAGCGTCGCGCGTGACCCGAGTTGTGATCTCATAAAAGCTTTCGCTGTAAAATAATAATGTACCCAGTACGCTGCCCTGCGGTACGCTTGAGGTAGCTGGGGAAATTTTAGAGGAGGGATTGTTAACGAGGATGAATTTGCGGCAGTTGGAAAGAAAGTTAGTGTTTATGATATCTTTAATGAGTTTAAATGAAGTGATGGCAATTTAGAAATCAAGTGGCAATGAGCTATATGGTCAAACGCTTAGGTGAAATCCAGAAATACGTAGTCAGTTTATAGGTTATTATTCATGTTAAAATGCAAGTCAGTTGTTAGTTCCAATAGCTGTGTTTCGCAGGAGTGATTCTTTCTGAAGCTGCGTTGATTATGGTAAAAAATTTATTATGCTCGAGATTATTGAAAATATGACATGCAATAATATGCTTTAGCATTTTGCAAGATATACACGTGAGAGATATATGAGGGTAGGTTTGCCCTGTGCTTTTGTTTCCACTTTTAAATATCTGTACGACTTTTGCGATTTTCTAATCAGAGGGTACTATTTTATTCGTTAGAAACTGCTCAGAAATTTAGCGCAAAAAGTTGGTGGATACGCTATTCGTATTTTTCAATATTTTAGAATCTATTTCATCAATACATGCGGAAGTAGATAGTTTTCAGTTATTATATAGTGGTAGCTGAAAATATGAATTATGAATGAATTGGGTGAGTCAGCTTTGTGTATTCCTGTATAATAGCGTACATAAACTCGATAAACGCAGGCCTAAAGTACTTTTTCTGACGTCAGTATTGCGCGGATTATTTCCAAGCTCGCAGCTGAAACTGGAGATGCTACTAGCCAAATAACGTAATAAAATTATGGATAAACATGTGCGACTGCTCCTTGCAGTATGCGAAGCTAATTATTATGTTTGGATTGAATTTCTCATTGTGCAACTGGTAGTCTTCCGGGCAATTCCCTTCGTTACCAAGAACGTGGTTTCATAAGATACAGGGGAAAAATCATGGGTTTCACGGGAAATATTTAGAAATGATTACGAAACGGTGCTTTAGGGGGGGGGGGGGGTCACTGAAGAACACAATTTCAGCAACCTTGGTAAGCACTTGCAGAAAACTAAACGGGTGTTATTGCACTTTGTCTCAATCGAAATGCCCTTGCCATGGTCGAGAAACAAATCCACTACTTATACACGCAAAGTCCACGCGGCCACTAAATCCCAAAAAGTTTGTTTGTAAATAATAAAACAAAGAATGAATGACGTACATTTTGTTTTTCGTGACTACATATTTTCTGTGAGCATTTCTTTTCTTCTCGACAACGCAACACAGAGAGGGAAAGTGAAATCTAGCGTTACACGCTGGCCCACCGGTAGGAGGGGAGCTGAAAGTCTACCGGACTGGCAACCTGCCAATTGCGCAAGATGCCAGTGCAGTTGCAATGAGGCAAACAAGGAAAAATATATATATATATATATATATATATTGAACCACGAAACGCCATAAAACCCTCTTACGTGGAAAGCTGAGGATGCGAGGGAAATGGTGACGCATTGACGTATAAGGGCGAGGCACGATAAATAAAGTAACGGAGCGTTTTCGTCTCAGCGAATGGAGCCAGCTCACTCTCTCTCTTTCACTCTCGAATGATTCGTCTCGTGCATGTGTACTCGCGTAGTGAAATCAGCGTGTTTAGGGGAGCCCCGCGTTGAGACATATCGCACTGCCGGCCGGTTTGTGCGCTAACCACCGCATATTCGTTAGCTCATCGGATTGACGAAGCTGCGGCCAGTCCCGCCATCCTGCATTGTGAATAGTAGCAGTATCCCTGTCAGGCGGACACGTACGTTTACTTTCTGCCTAATACCGTCGTGTTTCGTCCCAGCGCGCCACCCTTTTAAAGTGGAACAGTTCACTTCGAAGATCACAAACTCACGAGCTCGCTTCACCGGCGTTAACGCGTCTTTCCCCGGGTGCTCATGCTTAGCTGAAGTTCCGAACAAAAAAAAAAAAGCTTCTTCGTTGTCCCCTCTATACGCTTCGATATTTGCTTGACGCGAGTGTCGGTAGGCCTTTTTTTTTTGAGCGACAACGAAGACCTTCGATGCTCACTCTAGGGGCGTCGCGTTGATTGAGTGGTGTGGCGGCCAACTTTCCTGGTGGGGCCCCTAACAAAGCGGCAACAGAATCTGTGCTTACGGGGTGAGGGTATCTTGCAAACGGATTCGCAAAGGTCGACGCTTCTGGATTAACCCCGGACCCCCGGTGTGTCAACTGTCAGGAGGGTGTAGATCGTGAAGAGAACAAGCAGTTCCACGTGCAGATCTTTCAAATATGAGGCCGGCACTCGTGGTGGTTTGTGTGCTGCTACGCTTCACAGTTGGGCACGCGCGAGCCGAGCAAGATGGAATGGATGTCTCCAGAAAACAAGGGGGCAGTGAGAGCGCCGGCGACGAATTGGACTATCTTCAAATGCTACGGAACGCTCTGGCCAGTGGCTTCGCCAACATGCCGATCGCTCTGAGGAGAAAGCTGCTGAGTGCGGACATCGCGCCGGAGTGCAACGCGGGCCTGCTACGTGCCATGCGGGCCTTTCAAAACCTGGAACCTTGGGCACTAAGACGTGAGTTTACCGAAAGTACAGAGAAACCTGTACTACCCTGCTTTTCGTGAACGACGTACCAGTGACACCCCGAAATTCATTTAGCATTCAGAATTTTTTCTATACTTTAATTACTGGAAATATATTTCGAATACTTGACTCACACAAAGAAAAAAATAATGTATGGAGTCGCGCTCTTCGCGAAAGGGTGGCTATGGGGCTCAACCACGCCAGTAGCATGCACGCAGCGATACCATTGAAACTAGTGAAAAGAAAATGTTCTCTGTGAATGACGTGTATAGGATAGAAGTCAATGAGGTAAAAACTGAAGTGAGAAATGGCTGATCCTTATTTCGGATTCACAAGAATAAATAAGAGCAAATATTAGACCATCGGATTAACTGGTGATCTATTATAGGTAAAGGTGAAGTGCCAAGCGGATGAATGCGCTGTCAAGGCAGGCCACTTAATAGGCTGTTTAATACAAAAAAGAGGCCTGCCGACAAAACTTGTCATCGGCAACAAGTCTTAGGCGGTGTTAATTGAATATCAAAGTCAAGTTACGTAAATTTTGTGCGCCAATATGGTATAAGGCAGGTTGTTAGCACTCCTCCTTTCTTGCTCGTTGTGCTTTTGCGGATCTCAGTTCCAGACGCAGTGCATCTGCCAGGTGACCAGTTCTTTGTTAGAAACAAGTAGGTTGAAAAGCAACAATGAGGATGCATGACCCCCAAAGTAGAGAGAGAGAGAGAGAGAGATAAAGATGCAAAGAAAGGCAGGGAGGTTAACCAGAGGCACGTCCGGTTTGCTACTCTGCAGCGAGAGAAGGGATTAAGGGGAGAAATGTGACAGGAGAGAGGTAAAATAGATACACAAAATCAAGAGCACACTTGAGGGAGCACAATTTCTAAACAATCTTTTGTGGTGTTAGAATGACTTCACTGGCAAAAACGTGACTGAAAGACGCGGAGTGGTACCATCATGCGCTACCGTGTTTCCTTAAATTGATAAAAGGCTATATTGCTGGAGCAGGGGGCTTCCCGCAACATTTTGCCTAAAGTTATAGTGTTGATGACAACGCAAAGCGGAACAGATACATGCACTTTGGCACAGTGAGTCAGTAAGTGCTGTGCGAGGCAGGTACGTAAGTGGCAGGCTTCGGTACAGCGTGAGGACGACGAAGGCGTAACTGTACAGACGGGGCAAAGACGAGCGCTTACTCATAACTGAAAAGCTGTATTTAAAGATGCTGTATTTGAAAGCTGTATATGAATGGGAAAGCAATTAAAAAAAGAAGCGTATGAACAATGCGCAGACATCTTAGGCGGAAACTTTTCATTTGCGAGTCAGTCGAGCTTTCAATATCGCTGTAATAATCCAAATTGCTACGCACAATTTTTGACGGCACCCTTCTTCCCCTTCCTCAATGCTTTCATATGCCGGGACGTAATGTCACGAAGCTTTTGTAGATGTCATGGCGTCATTCAAGATAGGGTTCATCCTTCACCAATTGGCCACAAGCCTGGCTTACAGGGTACCGAAACAGCACTGATAAAGTTCATTCCTTCCTTTAAGCATGATAGTGACATTTG